>NC_073390.1:55167201-55422201 GCF_028641065.1 Leucoraja erinaceus
GATGTTTCCTGATCTGGTTTGCACTAACCAACATTAAACCTGTTTTTAATTCTTCGTCAACTTTCTCACTTGTCTTCCCCGCCCCCATTGCTACCACTTATCTACAGACTAGTGACAACTTGCACACCCTACCAACCTGCCCAAAATTGACCGTCATACCTGATTTCCTGATCACCAATGACCAGGGGCTTGCTATTGATGCAAGTCAGACCACAGTTGGAAATAAAAGAATCAAACTGGGTGTAGCTTACTTTCTGAATGTATGAAGCTTAACATTATCTTGTTGGTTCAAGGCAGAAGTGTGATAGGATGTCTATGTTTTTTGTCTAATAGGCTACAAGTAAAAACATTCAAAAATTATTTCTAGGCGAGGAGCACATGTCTCAAATTGTGAGGTAAAAGATTTATCTCAGATATTGCTTACACAATTTGTTTGGGGTAAATGAGAACTCTTAAGAATAAGCAAAGTGCATTGATCATGCATACTAAATTTTAGTTTTATCTGAGTAAAAGTAAGTGAATTTAGTTGAACTCATTAAGTATTATTGAAGGTAGACAAAAATGCTGTGGAAACTCAGCAGGTGAGGCAGCATCTATGGAGCGAAGGAAATAGGCAATGTTTTGGGACGAGGGGTACCCTTCTTCTCAGATTGATGTGGAGGGTGGTGGTGGGGTATCATTTAAAAATAAATTGGATAGGCATATGGAAGAAGGGAATGAGGGTAGACGGGCTGGGGAGGTTCGGCAGGAGAGAGGCCTACAGAGGAGATTTACTAGAATGTAATGCCATGGGTTTGCAACAACTAAGTAAGTACAGAGAAAGGTTGAATAAGGTTAGGTCTTTATTCTCTGGAGCGCAGAAGGTTAAGGGGGACTTGATAGAGGTCTTTAAAAAGAAGAGAGGGATAGACAGAGTTGACGTGGACCAGCTTATCCCTTTGAGAATAGGGGAGATTCAAACACGAGGACATGACTTCAGAATTAAGAGACAGAAGTTTAGGGGTAACATGAGGGGGAACTTCTTTACTCAGAGAGTGGTAGCGGTGTGGAATGAGCTTCCAGTGGAAGTGGTGGAGGCAGGTTCGTTGGTATCATTTAAAAATAAATTGGATAGGCATATGGATGAGAAGGGAATGGAGAGTTATGGTATGAGTGCAGGCAGGTGGGGCTAAGGGAAAAAAGTTGTTCGGCACGGACTTGTAGGGCCGAGATGGCCTGTTTCCGTGCTGTAATTGTTATATGTTTATATGGAGAGCTGAGAATGGGGAGGAGAAAGCAGGGACTAATTATTGAAGAGTTCATTTGGAGAAACAATAGTATTTACAAATAATTTAATGTTGTCGACTAAAGGCATTGAAGGCCATTGAGGCCGCTAATTGGTCATTTTGGCAAGCACAAAAATAGTTTTCCAGTAGTTTAGATAATGCAATTTCATCTCAGCAAACCACTGGAATGCATACAGTAGCATAAAACACCGAAGCAACAGGAACCTGACTCTTGTATTTGTTGCAACAGTTTTTTTTCCAGTTCTCTCAGAATGTTGGTTGCTTTGTATTGTCTTCATGTTCATCTACAATCTATTTTGCTTAACATTATGAACAATTTGATATTTTTTATTGATTATGCCATCCGTTCATTAGAGTCAATTTCTTTGGCCTCTTCCTCTTTGTTCCTTGCAGAGCGGTAACAACAGCAGCATTCTGGCTGCCTTTTTAATGGTTTCCTTGTTGCCAAGTTTTAATGGAAACACTCAATTTAAAATCCCATATGGTATTGTAATAATAACTATGCATGATTAAAAATTTCCACCTTTTTGGAGTCGCTCATTGAAACCTGTATAATATTATAACCACCAGTTAGACTTTCTTAGGTTAGTGAAATTAATTTACATGAACACCAAATGGAAATAAGTTGGCTTTTGGGTAGTTCTGTGATGAATGGATATTTTGAAATTGAATCTGATTTCTTTGTAGGATACCATTACTTTCTTTACCTGCAAGATCTTGTCACTCACAAACTAAACTTTGAAGTGGTTGTCGATTCTACTGCTGTTTTGGTAAACATTTGCCAAATTCTGTATGTTTACTTTAGTAAAAGTTCTAAATTATTTGAAGAAAGGGTTTAGAGGAAGTACTAGTCAAGATATCTGTAAAGTTACCTACCCTTCAATAATATCATGATGTTATTGCACACCAGCAGGTAGAAAAACTTTGATGTTTTGAATTAAACCAAACCAATCAATAATGCTGCACACCTTATTTACATTGTAGTAATGAACGCGTGGGGATTCTGGCACTCTCCTAGATCTTAAAATTGTCATTGGGTAAATAAAGTTGCTGTATTTCCTGAATATATTTTACCAATTTAACAATCCTTATATTACTTTTATCTTTTTTTCTACAGTGAATTGAGTGACAGCGGAAATGGCAGCAGAAACACAGACACTTAACTTTGGGCCTGAATGGTGAGAGATCTTTCATTAATTTATTGTTAGCTAATATTACTGCTTATTTTTGATGATAGGAACTTTAATCTGGCAAAATGGTCTTAAAGGACAATTACTTTTGTGTAGTGAAATACATTAGATTTTTCAACCGTAAAATGTTCACTTTGAGAACATTAAATAAAAGTATTCAACATGCAGCAGAATTTGTCTAGATTGGAGATTCAAGACTGCAGATACTGGAATCTTTAGCATGAAACAAACTGCTGGGGGAATTCCTCCAACTTTATCTACTGTATCCGCTGTTCCAGGTGTGAACTACTGTATATCAGCAAGACCGAGCGCAGGCTCGACGATCGTTTTGCTGAACATCTCCGCTCAGTCCGCCTAAACCTACCTGATCTCCCGGTTGCTCAACACTTTAACTCCCCCCTCCCATTTGCACACTGACCTTTCCATCCTGGGCCTCCTCCTTTGTCAAAGTGAGGCCCAGCGCAAATTGGAGAAACAGCACCTCATATTTCGCTTGGGCCGCTTACACCCCAGTGGTATGAACATTGACTTCTCCAACTTCAAGTAAACCATGCATTCCCTCTCTCTCTATCCTCGCTCCCTTTCCAGTTCTCCGACCGGCCTTACTGTCTCTGACAACATTTAATCTCTGTTTGCTTTGTTGTTACCTTCTCTCAACTATCAATGATCAATTCTACAATTTCCTTGATCCTCATTCCCTTTGTCCTGTTTTCAAACCTTGCACTTCCTTATCTATACACTTCCTTATCTATGTACCGCACACTCCCATTACATCAGTTTGAAGAAGGGTCTTGACCTGAAATGTCACCCATTCCTTCTCTTTAGTGATGGTGCCTGCCCTGCTGAGTTACTCCAGCATATTGTGTTTATCCATACTAAATTTGGTGTCCATTTTTGAAATGTTATATCAATAGTCTGCTTTAAGAAATGTGTACCGTTGTTGAGGTGCTTAAGATGGGTTACTGAAGTTACATTTCCTTTGTTCTTTCAATGCAGCTTTTCATAGCTGGCCTTACTCTCCGTTCTGTAAACTTGAAGTCATCAAAAACTGTCTTTCTTCTAACGTACCATCTAGCTCACCCACCATCCCTTGCTTTCAATTTATCAATATATCAATTTTATAATTCTCATCTTTGTTCTTAAATCATCCTGTAACTGTGCCTCCCTCAATCTTGTGATCTCTCTCAGGATCATAACCAAGTGCCAAATTTGCACTTTACCAGTGTTGGCTTGTTTTAATTGCACGACTTGATCGCCACATCTTCTGATGACATTGTAAGCTTTTGAATTTCCTCCTACATTTCTTGCCTCCTCGGCACTTGTTTAGCATAAGTTGTTCCTTAAAACACATCTTGGAGTGTTCTACATTGAAACAAGTCATGTGGCCTGTCTCGTCCGTGCTGACCAAGTTGCCAAACTGAGCTAGTCCCACTTGCCTGCCCTTGACCCATATCCCAGAGAGAGTGGTGAATCTCTGGAATTCTCTCCCGCAGAAGGTAGTTGAGGCCAGTTCATTGGCTATATTTAAGAGGGAGTTAGATGTGGCCCTTGTGGCTAAAGGGATCAAGGGGTATGGAGAGAATGCAGGTACAGGATACTGAGTTGGATTATCAGCCATGATCATATTGAATGGCGGTGCAGGCTCGAAGGGCCGAATGGCCTACTACTGCACCTATTTTCTATGTTTCTATCCCTTCAAACCATCCCTAGTTTAGTTTGTTATAGTCACATGTATTGAGGTACTGTGAGAAGCTTTTGTTTGCATGCTATGCAATCAAAGGAAAAACTATACATGATTATAATCAAGCCGTCCATTGTGTACAGATAAAGGCTATAACATTTAGTGCAAGATTTAACATTGGAGATTAACATTAAAGATAGTTCAAAGATCTCCAATGGTGTAGATGGGAGGTGAGGACCGCACACTAGCTGATGAGAGGATCGTTCAGTTGCCAAATAACAGCAACTGTCCCTGAATCTCGAGGCATTGTTTTCAAACATCTGTACCTCTTGCCTGATAGGAGAGGGGAGAAGAGGTAGTGATCGGGGTGAGACTGGTCCTTAATTATGCTGGTGGCATTGTGCAAAGTGTAGATGAAGGCAATGGAAGGGAGGTTGGTTTGCATGATAGTCTGGGCTATGTCAACAATTCTCTGTAATTTCTTGCGTTCTTGGATGGAGCTGTTGCCAAACTAGGACGTGATGCACCCCGATAAAATATTTTCCACGACGCATTTATTGAAGTTGGCGAGGGTTGTAGGGGACATGCCAAATCTAAGCCTTCAACGGAAGTAGAGGCATTGGTGTGCTTTCTTGGTCATAGCTTCAGGGTGGCATCTGTTTAGGGAGAGGGAGAGGGGGCAGAGAGGGCGAAGGCGAGAGAGAGAGGGCAGAGAGGGGGCAGAGAGACAGAGTAGAGAGCAGACAGAGAAGGGCAGAGAGACAGAGAGGGGGCAGAGCCCTCACTCCAGCTCCAGGCTCTGCTCCAGCCCAGGCCCAGTCGCCGGGCTCTGCCCGCGGCAGCAGCCTCCCCACCAGGCGGCAGGCGGTGGACTCGAGCGAGGCTGCGGGCGGACGGGCGTCGACCTGAGGACTCCGAGCGAGGCAGCGGGCGGGTGTCGATCCAAGGACCGCGAGTTCGGCTGCCGCAGTCTCCAGTCCAGGGCCCGTCTTCATCTCTGGGCTTGTCCTTTCTTCCACCGGCGGCGTTGTTTAAATAAGCGGGGAGGGGGGAATCTGCTTGTTCTTGTTGTTGTTCTTCTTCTTGTTCGTGTTCTTCTTCTTGTTCGTGTTCTTCTTCTTGCATATGGCGTCACTCGAAGCGCGTGGTAGATTCTGTGAGACGGCGCAGAGCGGATCCATTGTGACGTCATCAGCAAAAGCTCGTCGCTTAAATTCAAAGTCTTTTGATATTTTTTTTTAATTTTCAATAATGTCGAGAAATAAAGCATGAAATGTTCAGATAAGGTGATTTTGGACTCGACGGGAAAAATGTCAACTGGAAAATGTAAAAATGTTTTTTCGCGAAGATGTAAAAATACACATACAAGATCAGAGTTTTAGAGTTTTATATATATATATATACACACACACACACACACAAGTGGGTCCCGTTGGATCCCATCCCCTCAACGCGCAGTTGTGGGGGGGGGCAGCGGCGTCACACATAGACTAACCACCCCCCACTGTCACACACACTGACCATGCCCAACTGTCACACACAAACCACCCCTCTTGATATTATATTAATATTATTTATTTGCTCCTTTTACTCCAACTTGCAGGCGCGGCTAGAGTGGGAGAGGGGTCGTGAGGGGGGCAGAGAGGGGGCGAGGGCACCACTCACCCATAGGTCCCAATACTCACCACTCCCGAGGGAGGGGTGGCGGAGTGGGAGAGTGGTGGCAGAGTGGGTGAGGGGCAGAGAGGGAGAGGGGGGGGGGGGGGCAGAGAGGGAGACATGTTGGTTATTGTAGGATACAATTGCATTGGAGTGATTGCAAAGATTAATGAGGATATTTGGAGTGCTAGGAATTTGCAGACAGAGTTTGCGTCAGGCTGTAAAGCAAATGTCAGAGGCGGTAGTAGGTGGATTTGGTGGAGAAGAAATGGTGTCAGTTGGAGGCAGAAAGGAAATGTATGACATGCAGTATGTGTATTTCTTTGTAATTGTTGTCTGCAAGTGTATCCCAGTCTTGTGCAAGGGTGATATTTGTGATGTTACAAGCTTAATGATGGGCTAGGATTAGTGAAAGATATGATGCAGGTGTTTAGCATTTGTTAGAGTGAGCTAATTGGCTGCAGCTTCCTTTATTTAGTAGATCGTAGTAGCATAGGCGGTTGAGCAGGTTTTGAGGGGGGTTATTCTGGACGCCAGAACCAACTGTTGAGCCGTCCCGACGCGTTGTGGGCCTAACTCAACAAAACACCAATGAAGGCAGGTGCCCACTTGATAAACCCAATTATACCCTTGCATCTACAGGATTCTTTCTTTTTTAAAGAGCTAATTAATATGTTTGTAACTTTTTCTTTTACACATGGAGTAGTTTATTGTAAGTTGATGTTTTTAGTTAGATCAGGGGCCTCCAAACCTTTCAGCATGAGGGACACATTATATATTTGGCACATTTTTGAGGGCCGTAGGAAAAAATAAAGGCAATACAGTGCTCTCATTTTTTTTTTCTCTGTTGTCAACCTAGGCAGCTTTTTAGGTTGCCATATGACAGTTTAGGTGGTCATTTAAGACTTGCTTGCATGACGAGTGCGATAATGTGCTCGGCCGAAGTGCGTAGTTACCAGTCGGAATTATGCTCAATGAAGCATTCACATATTATTTCTGCTTCAAATAAAGTCACACACTAAACATATTCACCAATCAAGACATGATATATACTACAATGACATGCAGCAAAATTATAATACAGTATCTCAACCACTTTTTACACGTTGCAATGAATGCAATTTCTATTATTTCTTTCCACTTCCAAACAAAAATGTGGTTGAATTATTGAGCATATGATTCACCTGTGTCAATAAATCCTGGTCCATGGTAACATATATGCTTAACCATGCACACTACAGATTAATGCAAGCATGTTTTCTGTGAAGGACCGAAAATTATCATGACATGGCCATAGCATGGGTCGTTATTGTTATTGGTACATAAACACTTTCGTTCCCACATAATTTATCCACAACAAAATATACAGGTTGCAAGGAAATTTCTAAAGGCATTTTATGATAATAGCTGTTAAAACTGACTATACCCATCTGACAGGTTAAACATTACACTAACTGACAAGAGATGGCCAAAGGACATAACTGCAGCAAACTTCCATACCCTGCAACACTGCTCTCTCTCCCCATCCCCGCACTCGCAACAAGGGCAGAGTCCCCCTAGTCCTCACCTTTCACCCCACCAGCCGTCACATACAACAGATAATCCTACGTCATTTCCGCCACCTCCAACGTGACCCCACCACTTCTTCCCATCTCCCCCAATGTCTGCCTTCCGCAAAGGTCGCTCCCTCCGCAACTCCCTTGTCAATTCTTCCCTTCCCTCCCGTACCACCCCCTCCCCGGGCACTTTCTGTTGCAACCGCAAGAAATGCAACACCTGTCCCTTCACCTCCCCCCTCGACTCCATTCAAGGACCCAAGCAGTCGTTCCAGGTGCGACAGAGGTTCACCTGTATCTCCTCCAACCTCATCTACTGCATCCGCTGCTCTAGATCTCAGCTGATCTACATCGGTGAGACTAAGCGGAGGTTGGGCGATCGTTTCGCCGAACACCTCCGCTCGGTCCGCAAGAACCTACCTGACCTCCCGGTGACTCAGCACTTCAACTCCCCCTCCCATTCCCAATCCGACCTCTCCTGGGTCTCCATTGCCAGAGTGAGCAACACTGGAAATTGGAGGAACAGCACCTCATATTCCGCTTGGGGCGCCTGCATCCGGTGGGCATGAACATTGAATTCTCCCAATTTTGTTAGCCCTTGATGTCTCCTCCCTTTCCTTAGCCCTCAAGCTGTCTCCTCCCATCGCCCAGCCCTCGGGGTCCTCCTCCTCCCTTTTCCCTTCCTACTCCCCGCCACCCCCTATCAGTATGAAGAAGGGTTTCGGCCCAAAACCTTACCTATCTCCTTCGCTCCATAGATGCTGCTGCACCCGCTGAGTTTCTCCAGCATTTTTGTGTACCTAACTGCAGCAAATGTTCTTTTGGTAATATGTTTAAAGGTGTCAAAACGGCACATTACTGGACATTCAGATTAGATGTAGAAGTAAAACCTGGATAAATCCAACGAATAGTTGTGAATGTTGCTCATGAAATAACTACGGTACTGATACTTCATATTAAGAGCATTGATTTGTCATTAAAATGAATTGTGTAATAACGTATCAACGGTAGCAATGACAATTGAACACTGCGGTATTAATGTTTCACATGTTCACAATTTAATTCATCTTTATGGATTAAAACAAATAATAACATTGGGAATTAAAACACATTTGATTGCATTCCGTTATCAAACATAGTCAATTGGGGGGGGGGGTTGAGAAGGCAATCAGTGCGGGATGGTTGGATTGAGGCAGGGGAATTAGTGCGTGTTGGTTGGAGTAGGTTAAATTGTGAGGGGAGAGCGCGGGGGATGTCAGTGGGGATTGAATGGGACGATCAGTACGGGATGGATGGGGATCAGTAAAGGATGGGGGGGGGGGGGGGGGGAGATCCAGTACAGGATGTAATGAGGAGATCACTACAGGATGGATGGATGGAGCAGGGGTTGCTGGATAAATGGGGGGAGGGGGGTGGGGGGTCCAGTACAGGGATTAAGGAAGGGGAGATCATTACAGGATGGATGGGGACCAGCTGCCTAGGATGGATGGGGAGTGTGCAGGAGAATCAAGTGAGTTGGGAAAGTCGATCAGTACAGGATTGCCAATAGATCGGGGTGCGGGGGGGGGGGGGGCAGGTGCTTCATACGGGGAAGGGGGGCACTCCCTTCCTCCCTCAGTGAGGACTGAAGGGTTTGTTTTGAATAGGGTTCAGTGTGGGGATGAAGAGCAGGGGGGGGGTGCAGGATAAGGGGGATGGAGGGGAACGTGTGAGAGAGAGAGAGAGAGAGGAAGGGGCAGAGGAGGTGGAGAGGAAGGAAGTTCAGAGCTCCTCGGACATCACCGGCATAATGGCCCAGCTGCCTTGGCTGTCTCTGTCCACCGCCAAGTGCCGCCGCCAAAGGGTTTGTGGGCCAGTTGGCCTTTGATTCCTCGGTCCGCTGCACTCCCCTTGAAACTCCGCCTGCCATTTCGCTACCTCATTCACTTTTACGGTGCAGGTTATGCACTCCTCAAAACATTTTTTTCGGAATGTACCCATCTATATTACTAAAACTCTGTTCTTGATGACCGGTTTTGGCTTTTTGTGCTGCGGTTTGAATGACGCCGTTACCTCGCTCATTGGCCACCTCGCTCAGAGCCCCCCTCCGGGCGGGGTGCGTGAGGAGGTGGAGTCGCTGCCGTTGCTGCTGTGCGGGCTCGTCATTCCCTCCGACCCTCCGTCACCCCGCACCTAGTATCTTTGCCCCACACTTACCAGACAAGGGAAAACATTACATAAAAATACATTGCATATAAAAACATCATAAAATACATATAAAATCTTAGCATATCTATCTATTATATATTAAAACTGGGTGTGTGGGTTTGTGGGTGCCAGATTCGGCCTTTGATTCCTTGGTCCGCCAGCACTCCGTCTTGAAACTCCGTCATTTTTTCCATTTCGCTACCTCATTCACTTTTACATTCAATTATGCACTCCTCAAAACATTTTTTCTTTTTTATGTACCCATCTATATTACTAAAACTCTGTTCTTGATGACCGGTTTTGGCTTTTTGTGCTGCGGTTTCCCAGATGACGCCGCCACCTACGGTCGTCATTTTTGGCCACCTCGCTCAGATCACCCCTCCGCCGCATGTGTGCCGAGGATGTTTCCTGTCGATGAAAATTGACAGAGATATTAATGTTTTTACAACATTCCCCATTCTCTCTGCTGCCCCCGCTGGAGGGAGAGGGAGGGAATATAAAACCAGGAAGTGGTGTGCCTCAATCAGTCTCTGCAAGTGGTGTGCCTCAATCAGAGCTTTGAATGACACTGACAAATGTCTACAGCATTATGAGTACTCTTAATTTGGTTTGAAAATGAAAATATGGTTAGAGGTAAAAAAGCACTACCTGCAAATGGTTGTTTGGGTTTGGGTTGAAGTAAAAAGGTACTCTCTCTTGATGAATTAAGTGAGGTAATACATTTTTGCTGAGGTGTGAACTTCTGTTTAAACAAATGCTCTTATATAAACTGGGAACAATTGTTTTGAAAAGCTTTGGGTATTGAAAATGTGCACAATTAAGGTTTTATCAAGACATTTAATCTCTTAAAAGGTCTATTTCTGAAAAACTTGCAAGGATCAAGTTAGTGTCAGTATTGTCAGTGAGAGTGAACATTATTGTATACTACCACTTTGAAAATCAAACTGCATTAGTGTTAATTGATATTATTCAACAATTTACATATAACTTTCCATTTGCTGCAATTTATGGGGTAATTATATGTTCTGTAGTCACATTAATTTCTGAATAATTTAACTACTTGAAGAACAGTTGATTATTTGCTGTTAATCATTTGCCTTGCCCTACCTTCATTGGCAAAACACTGTATTGTCAATAAATACAATTAATTGGCACTTGAACTATATCTAGGATTGGGCAGTAGAAGCACCTGCTTATTTATATCTTAACATTCAGCGGCATTCATATGTTAGAATTCCATAACTAAGAATAAGCATAATTTTCAACAAGTTAATAACTATAATTGCTAAGTTTGCTTATTATTCAATATAAATTTATTCAGAACCTTTTATCAAAATAGTTGAGTGCCACATATTTGCACAGGGCAAGTCCCAATTTGTACAATAGATGGTATGTTAACATGGAAATATTAACAGAAGGTAACATTCCTTTTCGGGCAGCGAGAAAATACTTAGGTACATTTTTTTTAAATTACACTAATTGTGTAAAACATAAATTAAATATCACCAATTAGTGAAATAAACAAGTGTTAGTGCCTCCATTGCTGAAAGTCAAAGTGTTTTCTCCTTTCTCTTAGGCTCCGTGCATTGTCAAGTGGAGGAAGTATTACCTCTCCACCCCTCTCACCAGCATTTCCAAAGTATAAGTTAGCGGATTACCGTTATGGAAGGGAAGAAATGCTAGCACTTTATATAAAGGATCTTAAGGTATGTCTTGATTGCTTATTAAGTTGCATGATTGTTTTGGAAATTCGTAGTTGTTAACTCCGATAGAATTAGTTGAAAATGATCCAATTCCTTTTCTGAGTTATGATTAGAAACATAGAAACATAGAAAATAGGTGCAGGAGTAGGCCATTCGGCCCTTCGAGCCTGCACCGCCATTCAATATGATCATGGCTGATCATCCAACTCGGTATCCTGATATATGATTATATATTAGAGAATTAAAACAAATTATATGGAATTGAAAATTGCATTAACTCGTAACATAATTAAATGATCTTCAGTTAGGACACTAGTATTTTGATAATTGTGTAATAAACGTTTATAGAAATATAATTAAAGATATTGCAGCAATTTTGTGCAGCAACGTTAGCGAAAGATGTGCCAGAATAATTATTCATCTTATCATGCAAAATCTCAGACTAAATCAGGAAAGTATCTTAAATTCACTCTTCTGTCTGCTCCATTTTTGCAACAAATGTAATTGAATTTCAATAGTAATTGAGTTGTGTAAAAATCTTATTTGTGAGTAAAGAAATTGCTGTTCAGGAGTTTCAGTATTTTCCTGATGATAGTTAAATTGGGGGAAACAAAATGAGAAAGCTAGTTGCCTGAAATTTGTTCTTGGAATGCTTTTGAGCATTATGATATTACTATTCAGCTTTTGTTTCCAGTCTAAGCTTGTACATTTAGTTATGGTGTTGTAGACTGGGAACTACAGATGCTGGAATATTGAGTAAAACACCTAACGCTGGAGCAGGTCAGGCAGTTTCTCTGGAGGATGTGGATAGACTGTTTGATCCGCTAGAGTCAAGTTATGGTGATGTTTTAGCTTTTGTACCGACGTTATTCTTTTAATCTGTAATGTTTTGGATAAAGAAGATGGTACGATTTATTGCTGCTTTAATTCTCGTCTTTATATAATTTAGGTTCCTGTCGACCTAAATGATAAAGAGTTTCTTCCTATTTTGCAAGAGGAGCCCCTGCCACCTTTAGCACTTGTACCTTTTACAGAAGAAGAACAGGTAGGTAAATAAATAGAGTAAGAAAATGGTTACTACTTTTAATGGTAAAACATCATTTTATTTAGGTTGGTTTTGCACAGTAGAAACTTCTTAAACATTTGAACTTTGTTCATAGGAGCGTTAGAGAATTTAGTTACTTTCATCGGACCAATTGTTTTTCAAACATACTGGGTCAGGTATCACCCCGCTCTCCAAGGTGCACACATTCTTAACTTGAACATTAAGTTGTATCTTCATTATTACTGAGTCAAATTCATCAGGTTCAATATCTCATGATATTGCGAGTGTTCCATAATTAGTTTTTTACCTCAGATCTTTAGGAATGCACAATAAATAGTTTTGCAGTGAAGTTCATGATGCACTGAGGAGTACTTAAAAACAAGTTATATAAATAGTAAAGCACTTGTTGTTACAGTGCACTCCATGGATTGTCACATTGTCGTGGTGGAGAAGCTTATGTGGACCTGTGATCCTGAGAGCGATGCCGTCTGGAGCTATGCTCCTGGTAGGGCCACCCTTGGCGGTAAGGTCGAGGGGGAGGTTTCTGACAAAGAGCAATCCAACCAAGACCTCAACGGTGGAACAGGTGGAGGACGATGGCTGACGTTAGTGGAGCGTTACAACAGTTGGGAAGGTGGATGAAGGCTGCAGCAGAAAAGGGTCTCCGGTCATCTTGGACTTCATGCCACTGGGTCCTGATCCAGATCTGTCAAGGACCATGGGGTGGCTGTCTGTGCACCAGTCTCCCAACATTAAACAAAGTCATGCACAGACGTCCTCCATATAGGGAATAGCACCCTGGAGACACCCATGGTCGGTCAGCCATGACCGAAGGGGGTCTAAGATGTTGGTACAATGTTTAAACAGCATCTGCACATGGTGCTTGGGCAGCAAGTGAACGGCAGAACTTGTGTTCGTAAAATATACATGAGTACATTCTGATTAAATTATTCCCAATTATGCTATATTGTACTTAGATTATAGGTGTATCTTGGGCTTGGTTTGGAAAAATTCATTAAACTTTGGCAGTTCGACAAATAATTTGTATCTTTTTATGACTTTTTGACTGGTTGATTTTTGTTCTTTGTTCAAATCCACCAGAGAAATTTCTCCATGTCTGTAAATAGTGCAGCAGTCCTAAGATTAATGGGACGAGGTGGAGGAACAGTGGTAGGGGCGGCAAGAGGTAGAAGTTCCTCAAGAGGCAGAGGTAAGCATCAGAAATTTCAGCATCCTAAATTTGATTTGCCACTCGATGGATGCCTGCTTAATGGCTCAACAATTTAAGGAAATCAGTGCATATGCTTCATAGTAATTAATTAATTGTCAGAGCATCTACTTGCTATGTCAAATATTAGGACCTCAGAGGCATAATCATACAGCAAGATAACAGCACCATCGGCCCAACTTGCCCATGCCAACTAAGTTGCCTACTTAAGTTGTCCAATTTGTCTGCATTTCCCATATCCAAAACTTTCCTATGAATGTACCTGCCTAAATGTTTTCTAAACATTGTGATTGTACCTGCCTCTGCCACTTCATACATAGAAACAGAGAAACATTGAAAATAGGTGCAGGAGGAGGCCATTCGGCCCTTCGAGCCAGCACCGCCATTCATTGTGATCATGGCTGATCCTCCCCTTTCAATAACCCGTGCCTGCCTTCTCCCCATATCCACTAGCCCCTAGAGCTCTAACTCTCTCTTAAATCCATCCAGTGATTTGGCCTCCACTGCCCTCTGTGGCAGGGAATTCCATAAATTCACAACTCTCTGGGTGAAAACATTTTTTCTCACCTCAGTCTTAAATTACCTCCCCTTTATTCTAAGACTGTGGCCCCTGGTTCTGGACTCGCCCAACATTGGGAACATTTTTCCTGCATCTAGCTTGTCCAATCCTTTTATAATTTTATATGTTTCTATAAGATTACCCCCTCATCCTTCTAAACTCCAATGAATACAAGCCTAGTCTTTTCAATCTTTCCTCATATGACAGTCCCGCCATCCCAGGGATCAATCTCGTGAACCCACGCTGCACTGCCTCAATTACAAGGATATCCTTCCTCAAATTTGGAGACCAAAACTGTACACAATACTCCAGATGTGGTCTCACCAGAGCCCTATACAAATGCAGAAGAACCTCTTTACTCCTATACTGAAATCCTCTTGTTATGAAGGCCAACATTCCATTAGCTTTCTTCACTGCCTGCTGTACCTGTAAACCAACTTTCAGTGACCGGTGTACAAGGACGCACAGGTCTCACTGCACCTCCCCCTTACCTAACCTAACCTAACCCCATTGAGATAATAATCTGCCCCCTTGTTTTTTCCGCCAAAGTGGATAACCTCACATTGACTGCATCTGCCACGCATCTGCCCACTCACTCAACCTGTCCAGGTCACCCTGCAACCTCCTAACATCCTCTTCACAGTTCACACTGCCACCCAGCTTTGTGTCATCCGCAAACTTGCTAATTTTGCTCCTAATTCCCTCTTCAAAATCATTAATATATATGGTAAACAGTTGCGGCCCCAACACATAGAAACATAGAAACATAGAAAGTAGGTGCGAGAGCAGACCACCAGGTCCATCGAGCCCGCACCGCCATTCGCTCATGGCTGAACACTAAACAGACACACTTACCCACAAACAGTAGACACAAGACACAGAACACAAGACACTACCCTCCCCTTTATACCGCTATCACCCCTCTCCACCCCAAGAACCTCGTGATCTCCTGGGGGAGGCAAAAAACCGGATAAAAACCCAGGTCCAATTCGGGAAAAAAATCCGGGAAATTCCTCTCCGACCCCAATCTAGGCGATCGACACTTGTCCAGGAGATCACTCAGGTCTTACTATACTAACCATACCTAGGTCCATATCCCTGCCCTCTCCCCGTAGCCCCTTATCCCCTTGGCAGCTAAAAAAAACATCTATTTTAGTCTTAAATATATTTAAAGTTTCTGCTTCCACTGCTCCCTGGGGCAGTGAATTCCATAAATTAACCACCCTCTGGGTGAAGAAGTTCTTCCTCATCTCAGTTTTAAAAGAGCCCCCCCTTATTCTGCAACTATGTCCCCTAGTTCTAGTTTCCCCGATCATTGGGAACATCCTCGGTGCATCCACCCGATCAAGGCCCCTCACGATCTTATATGTTTCAATGAGATCGCCTCTCATTCTTCTAAACTCCAAAGAGTAGAGTTCCAGCCTACTTAACCCTTCCTCATATGTCAATCCCCTCATTGCAGGAATTAATCTTGTAAACCTTCGCTGCACTGCCTTGCGGCACTCCACTCGCCACTGTCTGCCATTCTGAAAAGGACCCGTTCACTCCTACTCTTTGCTTCCGGTCTGCCAACCAATTTTCTATCCATGTCAACACCTTACCCCAATACCATGTGCTCTAATTTTAGTCACCAGTCTACCCGTGCGGGACCTTATCAGAGGCTTTCTGAAAGTCTAGTTACACTACATCCACTGGAACCCCTTCATCCATTTTACTTGTCACATCCTCAAAAAATTCCAGAAGATTAGTCAAGCATGATTTCCCTTTCATAAATCCACGTTGACTTGGACTAATCCTTTTACTGCTATGCAATAAAATTGACTCCAGCATCTTTCCCACCACCGAAGCCAGGCTAACTGGTCTGTAATGCCCAGTTTTCTCTCTCACTCCTTTCTTGAAAAGTGGGATAACATTAGCTATCCACCTGGAAGCTTGTTACATATAACCCCTTTCCTCCGTATGGAAAGAAAGTTGACCCACAGATCTCTGCGGCATACCACTAGTCACAGGTCTCCATTCTGAAAAACAGTTCCACACTCTCACTCCGACCACCAAGCTAATTTTGTATCTAATTTGCTCGTTCACCCTGAATCCCATGTTATCAGATCTTCGGGACTCGCCTTACATGTGAGAGTTGGCCAAAGGCATTGCTAAAGTCCATGTAGACAATGCCCACTGCCATCCACTATCAATCCTCTTGGTGACCTCGTTAAAAAGAAACTCAAATCAAATTTATGCCACATGATTTCCCATGTACAAAGCCATGCTGAATATACGTATATATATTTATACATACCTATAACACAGCTGGTAAAGCTGCTGCCTCACAGCGCTAGAGACCAGGGTTCGAACCTGACCTCGGGTGCTTTCTGTGCGGAATTTGCATATTCTCCCTGTGACAGTGTGGGTTTCTTCTGGGTGCTCCGATTTCCTCCTGTATCCCAAAGATGTATAGCTTTGTAGGTTAATTGGTCTCTGTAAATTGTTCTTAGTTTGTAGGATAGAACTAATGAATCTTCGTTGGTTGGCGTGGACTCGATGGGCCGAAGGGCCTGGTTCCACGCTGTTTCTCTAAACTAAAATAAACTAAACTAAACTCTTAGTTTGACTCTCAGTCTGAAGAAGAGTCGCGACCTGCAAAATCAACTATTTTTCTCCAGTGATGCTGCCTGACCCGCTGAGTAACTCCAGCATTTGGTGTCTATTTTTGGTGTAAGCCAGCATCTGCAGTTCCTTCTTACACACTAAACTAAACTAAATTTCTTTCTATGTTTTAACTCCAGATATTTCTGTTTTAACTTTTTATCTCTCCTTCCCAGATCTAACAAAGCATCTTTGACCTAAATGTAAACTCTTGTTTTTCTTTCCCCGGATCTTACCTGATCTGAGTTTTTCCAACAATTTTTAATTGTCAGATTTCTAGAATCTGTAGGTTTTTTTTATTTTCATATGTTGGTGCTAGACATTCAGTTATGCAGTATATTGTTTTTATCTGTCTGCGGTGGAAAATCTATAAGCGTGCTAATCATGAAAGCATTGCCAAATGCCCAGATTTCATAATTGCTGTTTGTTCTTAAACAGGATTACTTGGTACTGCACTTTGCACGTGCATGGATGATATTAATTTCAGTACTTGAATTTCAGTGCAGTACACTCCCTGCTTTAATTGTATCATGCTTGTATGTTCTGGGAACATACACAATCTGAACTAAGTTTTATGTGTTACCTTGGACTCGTGTACAGCACCTGCACTGATTTTATTGGAGAAACATTTCCTTCTCATCTTGGAGGGGCCATGAGTGGAGACTGCTGATATACTGTTGGAGATTGCAGAAGTAACCTCTCCAGTTATTGGACTCTGCCGTGCATCCTTGAGCAGATTTCCTGCGGGGTTTGCATGCTACCAGGCAATTGAGGCTAACTCTGAAGCCAGTATCTGAATATACATTGAATACATTGAAACAAAGGGAAAAAGGTCTCATTCAATACTTTTTGCAAATAATTTGCAGGAAGTACTGATTATACTTTCATTTCTGCACATACCTATTGCTGTTTTGACTACTGTGCCTGTGGCAATGAAAATCACCGTCACCTTGAATTAAGCTTCCAGGCTAGTGCAGACAGAAGAGGCTGTTCTATGCAAATTGTTGCAGTTTATGTTCATTTAATTTTTTTTACAGTTGCTGTCTATTGGCGAAGAAATCTCGTGAGTGTGCGCGTGCGCGCGGCCGCCAAGAAATTCTGTCCCCCGGTCCCCTCCATATTTTTATAGCGATTTCCATGCCTGTATGTTTGCAGGGACTATGATCATTCCAAATATTCTGATATAGATTGTTCTTGTGGCTCTCTAGAGTCCTCCTGTAAACCCTGAATTTTCCCTGTCTTCACTTCCTGAATGGTAAATTCTGTGACTATTCAGTATCACACTTTCAGCAAGTTTCTCAGATAGCCTGAGGTGCTTGCCATACTGCAGCTGTTGGCAAGGCAACATTTCCTTGACCTATCACTCTCTTGCCTCTAGGTTGTGCTGTGGGACTCAAGTTTAATTGGGACAACAAGGTCACCATGGACTAATGGAAAATGCTGCATATTTCCTTCATGATATTTCGGTTCCTGGGCAGTCTATGCCCTTGTTGTAGTTTCTTAAGCTTTACAGAGAAAGTCTTGAACTTTTTACGTACCCTTCCACTGAGATCCGTTAGTTTAGGTGTTAGTTTAGCTTATTGTCACGTGAAAAGCTTTTTGTTCAGCTTTTTCCTTTTAGACTTTATTGGACAACTGACAGAGGGGGCCATGCCAATGGGGATCAGTAATAGAAAATTTGTCATATCTGAATATTTTGTCAGGATGTGCTTCATATCCTGTATTTTCACTTGAGAACCTTCTCCCATGACTGCACACAGTATCTGCAGATAAACAACTTCATCATGTGTAGTGGACACAACCTCCGTTGATGTTTAATGATAGGTCAGAATTAAGAATAAGCATGTTAATCAAGTGTTATCTTGGGGGTTACATCGATTAGACATATATACCTGGTTTCCACAGTCACATGTGTTAATGCTGCACTGATTATGTCAAACATTTGAAACCATTTTTATCTTTTGATCCATCTGGACTGGATTCCGTTCTTGTCACCGGTTGAGAAAATTCCTTAGTTTATAGCAGTTCTGGTGCAGTATATTTGTTCAATATTTAGTAATTTTTTTACCATGCTATGTTTACTTGGTGCATTGACAACATTGAGAAATGTATTGTGCTTAAATACGTCATGTGTAGCACAACAAGAAACTGGATAAAAACTTCTATAATTTAAAATTTGCTAAGTTCTATTTTTTTTTTTTAATTCTTCAGGTCGCGGACGAGGTGAAGGTGGTTTTTACCAAAGAAGTTTTGATGAAGGTGAAGTCGGGTTTGGTCGAGGGGTGCGAGAAATGCACAGATCGCAAAGTTGGGAAGAAAGGTGAGTTGATGTATTTAAAACATTACTGTGGAACTTATTTCCAATTCAGTTACTTCTCTAGAAACTTACATTTTCAATGGTATGAATAACCAAACAATTAACTGTTTCCATCACTGTTTCAGTCTTTCTTGAGCTTCCCCTGTTATGAATTTATCTAAGTCTATCTTGTCTTCATTACAAGATTTTCCCCAAATTCAACTTACATTTATTCATGTCATTTTTCCTTAACACCAATCAGTCATAGAAATTCAGCATAGAAACTTGCCCTTTGGCCCAATTAGTCCACACCAACTATCAACCATCCATTTGTATTAATCCATTTTAATCCCATTTTTTCTTCTCCACACATTCTCAACAATTCCCCCACATTTAACAATTTGCCTACAATTGTGAGGTATGGCAAAAACTTGAACACAAGTGTCATATTTTGTTTCTTACAACAGGATATATGTAAGTATCAGTAGATTTAGTCTTTATTTCAAAGAGGCTTTTAAAAATAATCTCCCAAGTCTTGCATTCAAGAAGTAAAGGGCCTGTCCCACGAGCATGCGACTACATGCGGCGAGCGAGACCAAACCGGAAGCGGGGGGCCGCGCGGAGATCGAGTGATCCCATACGAGTTGACTTGAAGTCCACGGGAAGTTCGCGCTAGGCGTATGCCGTTAAGGCGGTGCGTACGACGTCGGGACGTTGCGCACGCCCGTCAAGGCACTGCGTACGGCTTCAATGCAGCTGCGGGCAGGCCATTGCTGCGCGGAATTTTTGAACAGTGTCCGTTTTTCGGAGCCCTGTGCGATGTTGGGACCAGCTCGAAGTGGGACCGGTCCCGCGAGGCCGTACGACTCAAGCGACCACGTTAGGCCGCGCTTGCCGCATGCAGTCGCATGCTGATGGGACAGGCCCTTTAATATGGAGTTTTATGGATACTATGTAGTTAATGACTGCAGAGTGAAAATAAATCTGTATCTGAAGGCCTGATTCTTGTTATAATGGGAAAAATTGAGGCTGCAGTTTTTTAAAACAAATCATATTGATTTTTACACTTTTGCAACTCGTACAATAGCCAGTGTATTGAAAGATTTACTTTGGATTACTCAGCCAGCAAAAATAAATATTTGAAAAATTATAATGCGTTAATTGGATTATCAGAATAAATTTACAAATTAAAGTAAAATGTGCCTTTCAGACTGCTTTCTTCAAACGTACAAACATTCAGAGCTTTGAAGTTTTTCTGTCGAATCATCCAAAAATTTGAGCCAAAATTGTTATGTGCAGCAATTAAGTATTATAGTGTAGCACAATAGCAGATTGATCTTTTAAAACATGGTATTTCTGGAATTAGGTTTGCAATTTTGGGGTTGATTTAATTTATGTGCTGTCATTGCATTTAAATTACCATTATTGGCATTGTTTTTTTATACCTCAAATTCTAAATCATTCTCTTTTCCTGATGAGGATTGTAAATCAAGCCAGCCCGTGGAGTAGATGAGCAGAATGCACATTATATTGATGATGATGTGCAAATCTAAGTAAGTTTATAACATGCCAAAAAGTTGGGGCGAAAATAATTTGATTTTTTTAATCGACTTCCTAAACAAAGTCCAGTTTGTTTACAAGATACGTTTATTTGTCACATGTGCCAGATGCCACAGTGAAATGAGATAACCATACAGCCATACAATAAAACTAAAGAATGTTTCATTATGTTGTTGCTGGCAATAATGGTTGGTTTATAGTAGAAATTAGGAAGAGCTGTTGTTAGGACCTACAACACCAATTCATTTGATAATTCCAAAGGTCAGTTGTGTAGCCTGTATTAAAGCATTGAGAGCTATACGTACAACACGTCCACTAGGATTTTGGGAGTGTTTTTGCATCTTAACGTATGTCGGTATCTTGAATTTGATGATTATAAATTTGTATTTCTAACATGTAAAGCTGTGCTTAGCTTTCAAGAATTATTGCTATTCATCTACTAGTAAATAGATTTACCATTTCCCCCCCAATAAAGTTACTCATGAAAAGGTTATGTTGGTGATTGCTGCAAATTAAAACCTTTAAGTAAAAGTTGGTATTCCGGTTTGCTCTGAAAAGTTCTTGCTTAAGTTTTAGCTGAGAGCTATATAAAAACACTGCAGCATTGTAAATCACTGAATTTCTGCATTTTTTTGTTATACATTGCAAGCTTTTGAAATGAAATCCTAACGTTTTGTTTGAAATTTGTTCCTGATAGTTTCCTAATGCTCATTTAAGTTTCATCAGTATATTTTTGTTTTGAGAATGTTATTCTTCTATTGCATTACATTGCAATTTTTTTAAATTCCCTGCAACACAATAATGACAAGCTGCAAAAAACATTGTTAACTGTGACGTACTTTGGGACAACCTATGATTGTTTAAAGTATTATAAAAATTTACATATTTGTTCATTTTTCACTCCATTGCTCTAAAATCTGCTCTGGAAATATTGAAAGGCTATTTTTGCAAAATCTTTGATTTGTATTACAATATCAAAATATTATTTTCAAAGGGGTGTGACCATTACTAGTGTTGAATTTATTGACATTTTTATTGTATACTAGTCCAAGTGGGACCCGTTGGGTCCTTATCAGACTGGAGGCTTTGTCCCCAATGCAACCCGTTTCCCCAACACAATATTCCACCACTCACCTGCCTTCCCCAGCAGTGGACTTAAAAAAAATCCAATTGCACTTCCCCTGCCTCCCCCAGCACTTCCAATTCCACTTTCCCTGGCCTCTCCCCCTCCTGTGCTGGCAGAAGCAGGAGTAAGTGTTCCATGATGGCAACATTGTTGCAAATGTCGGGTGGAGGACCGTGATATCCCATGCAGATAAAATGTTGGTGGAAGCACAGAGTGTTCCTGCATTGCAACCTTGTAGCGACGATTGTTGGAAGCTGGCAGGAAGGATTTTAACAGTAAAAATCTTGTAAAAGTTGGCATTTGTAAACCTTTAAATATCAATAACGTGAAATATTACATCAAATTTGATGGAAAGTTCATTAGACCGACGATGGGAAATAGCTCAGTACGGTTCTGCAAAAAATGTAGCACTACAGTGCACCGTTTTGGTGGAAATACAATCACAGACACACACATAGAAATAAGATGAGACTTTTAATAGTATACTATTTAATATGGGAGAGAATTTTATTGTATGGGTAAAAATATTATATGACAAACCGACGGCAAGAATATTAACTAATAATATGTTATCTACAAATATCCAATTGTCGAGGAGCAATAGGCGGGGATGTGCATTATCACCCCTGCTATTTGCCCTTATGATAGAGCCTTAGGCTGAAAGTATAAGAATTCATCCGAATATTCAGGGATATAATACTAAGGACTCAAATAATAAAATCTCGTTATACGCAGACGATATACTTTTATATATTACTAACTCACAAACGAGTATTCCAACCTTATTAAATTTAATAGAGGAATTCGGTTCTTTTTCAGGATACAGAATAAATTGGAATAAAAGTGAAATTATGTCATTAAAGCCTCAAGAAACGACTCGGTTATTAAAATTCCCCTTTAAAATTGCAACAGAAAAATTTAAGTATTTGGGTATTCAAATTACTAGAAGATACAAATCATTATTTAACGCTAATTTTATGGCGTTATTGAATAAATTGAACGCGTTGATTAAATTCTGGAAAAAGCTTCCGTTGTCATTGATATGCAGAATAAATGCTATAAAAAGGATTTTATTACCTCAAATATTATACCTATTTCAATCTATACCAATATATATACCAAAACATTAAAAAAAAACTAGATTAAATTATTACCAACTTTATTTGGGACTATAGATCACATAGAATTCAAAGAAAACACCTGTGTAAACCCAAAGATGTTGGGGGACTTTCATTTCCGAACTTTTTGTATTATTATTGGGCAGTGCATATTAAAAATATAATTTATTGGTTGAACAGCTCTTCTCAACAGACAGAATGGATAAGAATGGAGAAAGAGGATTGTTCTCCCTGCGATATAGGAACGGTCCTCTTCTCCCCGATAAAACTGAATAACACAATATATAAGAATAACCCAATTATCCATAATACAATAAGAATTTGGAAACAAATAAAATTAACTTTAAAATTAAGAAACCTATCTGTGTTAATGCCAAAAGTGAATAATCCTTCATTTAAACCATCTCTTAATTATAAAACATACAACTAATGGGAAAGAATGGGAATTAAAAGGATCGGTGATATGTATGAAATGGGAAATCTGTTATCATTCCAACAATTACAAATAAAATTTAAGTTGAATGACAACCAATATTTTAAATATCTTCAGATCTGCGATTTTATGAAGAAATATATACAAAGGCATCAAACTATAATTTCAGACGCATTGGAAGAAGCAATGAATATTAAGGCTGACTCACAGAAATTAATATCATATCTATATAATAGTATTTTAAATATAGAACTACCATCGACAGAGGCACTTAGAGAAGATTAGGAAGGAGAACTAATGATAAAAATCACGAAAGAAACATGGGAAAAGTCTGATATATATACATAAATGTTCGATTAATGTAAGACACAACAATTCAATTCAAAATTCTACATAGATTATATTATTCAAAAAATAGACTGAATAAATTTTATCCAAATACTTCTCCCATTTTTGACAAATGTCTATCTCAAAATGCCACTATAACACATGTTTTTGTTTCCTGCATAAAACTCCATAAATTCTGGTGTGATATTTTTGATATTTACAAAGTTATTCAAGATAAAAATTATTATACTTGGAGTAACGGGAGACGGGAATAAATGAAACACATTTCAAAATTCATTTTTTAATAGTAAGATTAAACGAGTACTTACCAGTATGAAGTTTGATCTGTATTTTATGAGGAGTTACGGTGAGGTATTACATGAAGACCCCAGCGCAGTGCGCATGTGCGGCATACTTCGAAGCAGCGGTGTGAAATCACAGGATAGACACAATATTTGAAGTAAGATAGTAAAGATCATGAGACATCAGTTTATTAGTTTGATCTATATATTGAGGGTGGGAGCGGCGGGCACGTAATACCTCACCGTAACTCCTCATAAAATACAGATCAAACTTCATACTGGTAAGTACTCGTTTAATCTTACTATTTTACTTCGGAGTCACGTGAGTGATTCCGTGAAGACTTCAAAGTCTGTGATTTCAAACCGTGTAACAGTTTTTATTTCACTCACTGCCGAAGTTTTTGAAGGAGGAAGTGTTATCGTAATCAACCAGTGGATCTGCTTTCAAAAGAAACAGAAAGGTATTTGTTAACAATAACAACATAAAGAGCTCCCCTGAGCTTAAATTAATATTGCAGTTTGTAATATTCTTCCTGCAATTAAATCAGGTTTATCAACGGTTTATAATAAAAATTGTTCTGAACGTCGTTCCCTTGACCATTCTGCCGTATTGAGAATGTGGTCAACCGGGATGTCCATTCGTTCAGCCGCTGATACCAATGCTGCCCTAGTGGAATGGGATTAAAATGTATTATTATCTATTCCGGCAGCTTTCAGTACCTGTTTGAGCCACCTTGGAGTGGTTTGGCTCGTACCCCGTCTTGGGGTTTCTGTGGTTGACCCATAGGCTTTCCTCTCCCTCTAAGATTGTGGGTTGTGTCTATATATAGTAGTAGATGGGTCACCACACTCAACCTGGACTCTGGTGGGTAGGCCCGGAATCCCACCAGTTAATTGGGCGTTCCTGGTCCATATAGCCATATAACGATTACAGCACGGAAAACACAGGCGATCTCGACCCTACTAGTCCGTGCCGAACTCATAATCTCGCCTAGTCCCATATACCTGCGAGTTAGATTTACCAGACCTAGAATATGAACGTGATGCGTCTGGGGTAATCACCATGTTATCCAGTCTAGTCTTATGGAGTGACTGGACTCTGTGAGCGTGTACGAGAGCCATAAGCATGAGCGTTTTTAACATAGATTGAGCAAGCTGAGGGATCTGGCTGGTGCCATTCTCTGAGATATGGGATCCCATGCTCTGCTGACATGCTGTTTTAGATAAGCAGATAAGGCGCTCCATGCTGTATTTACGGCACTGTAACTCACCTTATAGTCATGGTGTAGATGTTCCAGGAACTCCAATACGTCAGTGGTTGAATAGTTCGTTGTCCCTGCGTCGTGGCAGTATTTTACCCATGTTAGCTTTTAGTGACTGTTCGCAGGGATGCCGACATGGTGGTAATGGTTCCTTTGGATAGTCCCAGTCCCTGGTAAGGTCTATTCAAAACCTGCACCCAGGAGTTTGATGTTTCCCTGGCATGGGTGGCTTGTGCCTGATACTGGGTTGAGTCAGCAACCATGGTCCACTAGGGAAATCCATAGGTGACTCGCCCACCGTGTCGTGATGAACTGGGAACCATGGCTGTGTAGGCCGGTCGGGCACGTTCAATACCTCGGAGACAGATCCCATCTGTATTGCGAAGTGCCCGTCTGATGAGGCAGAAGGGAGGAAGGCAAAGCAGAAATTCCCCCTTCCAGCGTGTAGGCATCTATCGCTGCTGCCTCTAATCTGGTTCCTAAGTCACATACATAGGTTACTGGTGATTCCGTCTTGTGCAACCAAATTGATATCTGGCTTTCAAACTGCTTAATACCTTTAGCAGATATTTTGGGTTTGACATCTATTCAATGTAATCATAAATTTTACCCCGTGACATGGTGTCTCCCACTGTGTTCTAGCTTCCTAGGACATAGGCAGCTGATAGTTAAAATGTCTTTTGACACACCATTGCCAGATTTGTTTGACCAATTTGTTGCACAATAATGATTATTATGCTCCCCATATGGTTGATATAAGCCACCACCATAGTATTATCAATCCGTAACCACATATGTACATGCTGCATTTGAAATGCATAAGTTTTTTAGCCCAATAGGCGATCACCAATCCCAAGTAGTTGATGCCCGGTATGTGTAGTAACGATGTTTGTGAATTGGTCCATCTGTTACCTGTGCTGGATATGGAGTTTAGTTGCTCCCCAGCCTAAAGTACTGGCATCGGTTTTTAATATCCAAGTTGGGATTGGTGATGATAATAGGGCTGAGAACTATGCCAAATATATGTCTGCCCACCACCTTAATTGTGATATAGCTTCAGTGGGTACATTCATGATTTGATTATAGTGACCCAAGTACCTTGGCAAAGTAACAGTCATATGGACGGAATTATTATTGAAGCCCAGATAATCCTTGGTAGTTAACGCTTCAATTCTGGTATATCTGGGCGTGGGATAAACCTCAGAGCTTTAGAGAGCTGTTTCGTAGCTAGAACTGCTGCCACAGCTAATTCCTTTGTTTCCCCTAATCTGAGGATATCATCCAATATATGCCATGATTATGCTTGTTTTCTTAATATTTTCATGGCCATTTTTTAAATATTTATATTAGTTTAGGGCTGAGGTAGACCATAGGGAATGCTCTATGCTCCCATGGTTGCCCTAACCGGGATATCCATTATCCAGGTAAAATTTTTTAGGTATCTATAATGATCCTAGTGTATGGGTATAAGATAGTTAGCATCTTCCATATCAATGCTCCCCATAGGTATCCTTGGGAGATCAGATGTCTGGCAGTGACAAAAACCCGTCTCCATCTTAAAGTGTATATACTCAACAGATTTATTTAGTGATATTAGATCAATGATGATGCTACATTCACCATCTTTTGTAGTTTTGGTGAATATATTCGATACAAATTCCAATGGTTCATGTTTACTCCCATGATCCGTTTAGTAATGAGCCTTTCTAGTTCAGCTTGACCTTCTCACTTCTCTTTTCTTAGAGGGAGAAAATGCCCTTTGGGCGCATTGCTGAACTGGCGGTAATATGCCCAATTTGAATTCGTTTTTATCCTCTAATACTGTTGAGTATATTTTTAGTTATTTGTGACAGCATCCCATGCTTTATCAACAAGTGTAAATGCCCCCCCCCCGCAGTTAGTAGAACACCCTTATTTAGTGTAGACTGGGAGGAACCAGACCACCTACCTCCATGTTTATTGTTTTTTCATGAAGGCCTAGTTTGCTGGTATGCTGGTGCTGTCGGTGGGGCGGCGCATTTTCCCACGGCTCCGCTCTGGGCCCCTGTCTAAAAGAACTTTGGGGGTAATGTGAAGCGGTCGCCAGGCTTTCACCAGTCCTTGTTTGATATTGCTGGTGGATGCCGAGGGGTGCTGCCAGCTGGGTGTTGGATGCGATGTCCTGCTCGTTCCATGGCCTGCCCTCATGAGGCGCACAGGTTTAGCTGCCTCTCTTCCCGCAGCAGCGGTTTGCATAGCCCCGTATGTTTGGGGTTGCGGGCAGGTCTATATGCACCATTGTTCAGTCGAGTATCCCAAATTTGGGAACATCTTAGGCGTCAGCACCCTGGTAGTGCAATGGGATAGTCTCATCCTGGGAGAACCACCTTGGTGATCATGGCGTCTCGCCTGCCAGGTGAGTATGATCCGTGGAAAAACGAGCAAAGGCGGTAACATCTTGACCCTTCTGTTAGGAGCTTCAGAATTCGCTGCTTGTCTGCGAGTCTGCTGACCCAGCTGCCTGCGGATTTGCCTCTAGAAAGGCCTGCTCCTGCAGGGCTTTGTTGGGAAGATGGTCGCGTGGAGGAGCCATGTAGTGGCCCCCGACACCCAGTAGCTCTTCCTGATCCTGCTCCCCTGGCATACTGCTGTTCTCGTCCGCCTGCCCAGCGTTTAAGCCAGCCCAGCCCTGGCCTCCTTAGCTAGCCTCAAAAGAGGGAGCAAAAGGGTGTGCTATAAATTGGAGGAGGCATAGCTCAAACTCCGCTGTTGCATCAATCCCTCGTCCAGGAAGATGGCTAGTGCAATAGCACTGGGGTAGGAGTGTCGGCTCCCTTGGCATTTAGCCAGTGCCCCTTTTTTCCCTGGAGGTGAACTCCATGACCTCCTCTGGCTTGGGGAGACAGACAATACTTATTTTTGCTGTCTCCAACCTGTTCCAGTTTTGGAGGAAGTTGGCTCCTGTAGAACCTGTTAAATTGGGAAGATTTTTATCTTACCTGTATGTAGAGGCTGCCTGCCGTTTTTCAGGGCGGCATTGTAGCGGTTCCCGGGCAGCGATTCTCCTTGTCAGGAGTCTGCAGGGCTGCCGGTCGGGTTTTTGAACTTCCCGCCGGTCCGCTGCTGTTCACCAAACAGCTGTTCAGCGGACCGGCATCAGCGCAGCTTCCTGTCAGCGGTCCGCAGCCTGTGCGGTCCCGTTAGCGCCTTTCCCCCTCCACTGTCGGCTCCTTCGCTGGAGTTGAAACGGGGGCCGCTGCCTCTCTACTTTGCTCCCCCTGGAGCTAAAACCACAAGGCCCGATTAAGGTAAGTACTTACCTCACGTTCCTTGGATGCGGGAGCTGCCGACTCCCGCTGGCCGCGTTCTGCACAGCTGTGCGATTATGCCGCACATGCGCACTGCGCTGGGGTCTTCACGGAATCACTCACGTGACTCCGAAGTAAAATTATGGGTTAATAATAGCAAAAAAAACCCTACTCAAATTTTGGAAAAATACATCCATACCAACGCTTAAAAAGTGGATTATTGGATTAAATATGTTGGGAGACAGTACATCTTGAAGAAATGCGATTCCTCCTAACAGATAAACCAGACCAATTCTTAACGAGTTGGTCTCCATTTATTGACTTCTTGGAAGCATATGGTGCAACAAAATCGTAAAAACCAACTGTTTCAGGTCTGGGTGAAAGATGGTCAAGAATATAAATACTTATCTCCTATCTCCTATTTTCTACTCTTTCTCTCTTCTTTTTTACTTCTCTCCCTCACTCTCTCTCTTTTGTTTTTTTCCTCACACACTACACATCACATGTTTTTTCTACTCTATTGCCTACTCTCTTTCTCTCATTTAAGAAAAAAAATGAAGCTGTACATAGAATGTAACATGCCAACATATATTTGGCACCTGAAAAAAGGTACCACTGTATTGTACTTAATTTTAATAAATAAATAAATAAACAAAATCGTATACTAGACCAAGTGGGACCAGTCGGGTCCCGTCCCCTCAACGTGTGGTTGCGGGGGAGAGGAGGTCACATTAACCACCCTCCGCACTCACTTAATCCCCCCCGCCCTTGATATTATATTAATATTATTAATTTGCTCCTTTTACCGCACCCCCCGCCTTATCCACTCATGCATAGCCCCCAACTGCGCAGGTGCGGCTAGAGAGGGAGGGGGGTTGTAGAGTGGTAGGGCAGAGAGAGAGAGAGGGCAGAGAGAGAGAGAGGGCAGAGACAGGGAGAGAGAAGGCAGAGACGGAGAGAGATAGAGAGAGGGTAGAGGAAGGGGAGAGGGCAGAGACAGGGAGGGAGAGAGAGGGCAGAGACTGGGAGAGAGGGCATTGACAGATATAGGGCAGAGACAGGGAGAGAGAGAGGGAAGAGACAGGGAGAGAAAGAGAGGGCAGAGACATGGAGGGGGGAGGAGGGGGCTGAGAGAGAGGGGGCGGAGTCATTGCGTCGCTCCAGGCCCGTCCTACTTTGGCCGTCAGTTCCGCGACAGGCCGTTGGCACGCAAAGATTTTGTTCACTACAAAAATTTCGGAGCCCCGCGCAATGTCACGCACAACTCCATACCCATCCGTGCTTCTCAGTGGGACCGGGCCCGCGTGGCCATTCGATGCCCGTGCGCCTCAACGTGACCATGAGGTCGCGTAAAGTGGGACATGCCCTTAACTCACCATTCTCCTCTGCTGCAAGTCAAATAGGTTTTGTTCCGATCGGTGAAAATAGTACAAAAGGTATGAAGGTTTTGAAGGTTCCCCCTCCCCCACACCCATCCCTCCACCTCAGCCCCCCCACCCCCTCCCCCACCCTCCCTACGGCACCCCCTCTCCCCCATGCCCCTTCCGCAGAGTGGTGGAATATTGCTTTGGGGGAACGGGTTGTATTGGGGGAACAGGTGAGTGGTGGAATATTGCATTGGGGAAGGGGTTGCGTTGGGGGGAACTAGGCCTCCCGTGTGACTGGGACCTAACGGGTCCCACTTAGTCTAGTATGTTACTACAATTGTTTTAATGTTGAATAATTTTTTTGTATTGACTCTTGGCATTTGTTTGAATAAATTTAAATGATCTTATTTTTACTAGAGGAGAACGACGGTTTGAAAAACCAGGGAGAAAAGACCCAGGTCAGTTTAACATTTAAAGTATTAACTTATTAACTTTAAATTGTTCCAGGAGGATTTATGTAATTTTAACTGCAGAATATACTTTGGGATTTTGGGGTGAAAGTGAAAGATTGACTTTCGCTTGTAAAATCTGGGTTAAAACCTAATCTAATGTTTTAAAATGCTGGAAGGTTGAGAGGTGGAACTAGGTTTTGGAGTAGTGTTTCTTGCTGGTAATATGCTAGAATATTTCACAGCAAATTTATTGATTAGATTGAATTACTGCATGGAGAATTGAAGCAGTGCATTACTCGGCACTAGTTTGTGCTCACACTGTATGTGAAAAGGATGAAAGTTTTTCCTGAGCACTGACATTTACTTTTTGGTAACAAGATATTTCCAACACCTACTTTTATTCAATGTAATGATAAACTAAGAATTTTTGAAATTTTTGAAGCTGTATCTCAAAATGTTTCTATTGTCCTTAATTTCCTCCATTGTAAGTACATTTGAATTTGCATGTTACATCAGGTTAAAGAAAAGTTATTTTGTTTTCAAACATAATATATTATTGTGTAGCATTTAAGAGATGGTGATTAAATTCTATACACATTTATTTAAGGATTGAATCATCCGAAGGACCAACACTCCAACCTGGGTGTTCCAAATGACTTCCTCTCTACATCTGGGTTTCCTTTAAAATCAGGTACGTTTGGGTTAACTGAACTGAAGCTGAAGCTGTTTGTGGACTTTTTTGAATGAGCTAGAAGCTGTGCAAGTACCATATAACCATATAACAATTACAGCACGGAAACAGGCCATCTCGGCCCTACAAGTCCGTGCCGAACAACTTTTTCCCCTTAGTCCCACCTGCCTGTACTCATACCATAACCCTCCATTCCCTTCTCATCCATATGCCTATCCAATTTATTTTTAAATGATACCAACGAACCTGCCGCCACCACTTCCACTGGAAGCTCATTCCACACCGCTACCACTCTCTGAGTAAAGAAGTTCCCCCTCATGTTACCCCTAAACTTCTGTCCCTTAATTCTGAAGTCATGTCCTCTTGTTTGAATCTTCCCTATTCTCAAAGGGAAAAGCGTGTCCACATCAACTCTGTCTATCCCTCTCATCATTTTAAATACCTCTATCAAGTCCCCCCTTAACCTTCTGCGCTCCAGAGAATAAAGACCTAACTTATTCAACCTATCTCTGTAACTTTCACTTGATGATATAAAGTCCCTGGCTGTAGTACGGCAAAGTTGTGCAGCCCTCATTATGTAGAATCCTAGTTCTGTGGATGAGTATACCGATGAAAGCCATTTAGCATTCAATTCATTCTGCAGCCTTTACAGGTGTTCAGTATGTTGAGGGTGCAGCAAATGTTATAGGCATTCTGTAGCTGATTCTGGACTTGGAAAGAGTAGGCTTCATGTTTAACAGTGGAAGCTTGCTGGTCAGTGGGGGTGCTGCGAGCCGGCAGCCCTGCCAGCTGCGTGTTAGTTTTTTCTACTTATTTTGTTTTTTTAGTGTGTCTCAATGTGTGTTTTTCATGTTTCTCTGTGGGTCTTGTGTGTGGGGTGGTATGGGTGGATAAGGGGGAATCCGCTTCTGTCGCCTACTGCACAGAGAAGCAACTTTTTCCATGTCGCCTCCCCCATTGCCTGACATCGAGGATAGGTGCGGCCTTTCCCAGAGACACGCCCGGGGCTTCAGCTGCGGGCGCGGCGAGGACTCTTTCATCGCGGAGCAGGCGAGCCCTCGCCGGGGGTTGCCGTCGGGGAGCGCTGTGTTCACTGGCCCGCAGCAGTCTGAAGCCGCGGTCTGCAGAGCTCCAGCTGGTGCGGCGTCCGGAGCTTGGGATGCCTCGTTGGGGACGCCGGAGGAGAAGAGCTCCGACCGCCGGCCCGCGGCCTACATCTAACCGCGGGTGCGGCGGGGACTTACCATCCGGAGCGGGATCCCTCGCACGGGATCCCTGGAGAGGAGTTCCGACCGCTGGCCCTGCGGTCTGTAGTGCTTCTGGCTGCGGCGCGGCGGGGACTTTAGATCTTCGACCGCCGGCCTGTGGTCTACACCATCTTGAAGCCGTGGTCTCCGATGGGGAGGCACTGATTCAGCCGTTGCATACAGCATATAATCCTCCAACATTTTTGCCACCTCCAGTGGGATCCCACTATTGTCCACATCCCATCTCCACTCTTTTCTGCTTTCCGCAGAGAACAGTCCCTCCGGAATTCCCTGGTCAACTCGTCGCCACCCAAACTGCCCCCTGTCCAGGTACATTCCCCTGCAACCGCAGGAGATGCAACACCTGTCCCTTTACCTCCCCCCTCGTCTCCATCCAGGGACCCAAACCGTCTTTCCAGGTGACGTAGATGTTCACCTGCACCACCTCCAACCTCATCTACTGTATTCGCTGTTCCAGGTGTCAACTTCTCTACATCGGCAAGACCGAGCGCAGGCTCGACGATTGTTTCACTGAACACCTCTGCTCAGTCCTTCTAAACCTACCTGATCTCCCGGTGGCTCAGCACTTCGACTCCCCCTCCCATTCCCAATCTGACCTTTCTGTCCTGGACCTCCTCCACTGTCAGAGTGAGGCCCAGTGCAAATTGGAGGAACAGCACCTCATATTGGGTAGCTTACACCCCAGCGATATGAACATTGACTTCTCTAACTTCATATTGCCCTTGCTTTCTCTCTCCATTCCCTTCCCCTTCCCAGTCCTCTCACTAGTCTTACTGTCTCAGACTATATTCTGTCTTTGTCCCGACATCTGTCTGAAGAAAGGTCTCGACCCGAAACATCACCCATTCCTGCTCTCCAGAGATGCTGCCTCACCCGCTGAGTTACTCCGGTATTTTGTGTCTGCCTTTGTCATCAAGTTGAGTCCCCTTTGGTTTGTTATGTTAGTTCTAAAGCCAATGACACTGGAATGTTTCAGATTGAAGGCAATACTATGAATGAAGATATGGGCATAGACTTTCATCGTGCCACCAAGGAAATGGTAGCCCTTCTGGTTGCAATGCATTTCTAAGTTGCTGCGGACTGCACAAAGTGTGTAGTCATTGGAGATACCTGCAGTTTTCATAAAGCTGCATATTTATCCTGACTGCTGTATTCAGTCAAGAGATGGTTAAATATGCTCAGAACCGTGTATGTCATAAACCCGCCTTGTGTAACAATGGATGACAAACTGTAAGATGTTGCAAGTAACAGTTCCAGTCTTGAAGAAAGCTGATGCATTAAGATTCATCCTTGTGGCAACAATTAGTAAAGCTTCCGTGAAATTTGATTTGTGGCTGCATGAGATGGCCTGAAAGATGTTCTCACTGAAATGCAGATACTCCACATACTAATTATCAAGATTTGAAGAGAGAGGCTTTTTAACAATCTTGTAATCCATACTGTTTCTGGATATGTGTTCAATCTCCAGGATTAGCTGGGGGGGGGGGGGGGGGGTTTGGTTAAGGAAGGATATCGGGTATTGAATGAGTCTCTTGAGGTTTTTGGGGATATAGAAGATAATTGAGGTTAGTAGGCCAAAAGAACGCCATGGGAAGTAGGAATAAGGAGAATCCTAACACCTTTTTTGTAAGTGCATTACAACCTATTACAAATGGTAGCTAAGGATGAATGAGTCCTTCAGGGACCAAAGGGATAATTTATGCTTGGAACTAGGGGGCACGAGCAAAGATCTTAAATGAATACTTCTAATTTGTATTCGTCAACGGGACTGGAACGTTTCGGGAGGGACAATGATAATCTGAAGCACGTCTGAATCTGACGCACGTCCGAATCAAGGAAGGGAAAGAGCTAGAAATAGTGGAACATATTAGGGTGGATAAATTCTTAGATCCTGACAGGATCTATCCCAGTATATTAAGGGAAGCAAGGGAGTGGATTGCTGTGGTTCTGAGGAAGATTATTGAATTTTTGTTACCCATAGATGTGATATCAAATCAATGGAGAATAGCTAATGTTCCCTTATTCAAAAAATGTGATAGGGATAAGCCTCAAAAAGTATAGGTTGGTAAGCATTACATCACTGGTAAGGAAATTGTTGGTGAAGATTGGAGGATGCCATTTTTGTTTGCTCAGAAAGGCAGGGACTGATTTGGAGTCAGCAGGCCTTTGTCGGAGAGCATATCTCGCAAATCTGACATTTTTTGAGGAGTTAATTAAGAAAATTGGGGAGTGATTTACATCAACCAATAAAACTTTGGATAAGGTCCCACATGGTAGGCTGGTCCAAAAGGTTAAGGCACAAAGGATTAGTGGTATGTGACAAACTGGATTCAAAATTGGTTTGGCATGGTGCTAAATATTTGGAATGAGCTGCCAGAGGAAGTGATGGAGGCAGATTACAATGTCTAAAATAATTTTTTGCTGGTACTTGGATAAGAAAGGCATATAGGGTTACATGGTTTAATGAGAAGATTAGCATAGATGGACCACATTCGGTATGGAAAAGGTGGGCTGAAATTAATAATTCTGGTAAATGACCATTCATCAGAAGAATATGTGCTCTTTGATGCTGTCCGATATGCTGAGCTTTGCTAGCATCTTTAGATGGTTCTGAGTAAATAATTTTAAGTCCACACATGAAGGAAAAAGTTTCAATCTTCATTTATTTACAAATTTGTTCCTTTACTGTCATGCAATTTAATTTTTTGTTAGTATAATACATCCAGTTATTGAATCATATATTTTGTTTGATATATCAATTATGCTTTAAGGAATCTGGATGCAAGTAAATTAATGTCAGTTTGCAGTATTCATGTAGCAACTCTATAAATATATATAGAAATACTTGGATCAGGCACCATATATGAACAGATAAACAATTAATATTTCATGTTAAATATCTTTCATCAGAACTAGGTAAATGTAGAATTGGGATGTGTAGGGTGGAGTGGAGACTGAAGAAAAATGGATAACATCAGCCGGTGCCAACGAAGAGAGACTGGTAAAAGTTTATCAATTACAGCTAATCTGTCTGGAGAGTAGATATAAATAGAGAGAGCAAGAAAGAGGGCAAATAACAATGCTGTTACAATGAGATATAGATGTAGTTTCTGTTTCAGATTTCCAGCTTCTGCGGGTTTTTTCCTTTCATCCTTTCATAATTGACAGGCATTTTTGAACGATTTATGCTCATGGAAAGTAAAAGTATTAAGGAATTGTATTTGCTGGCTGGTGTGAAACTAGGAACACCATGGTTTACGTGCAGTAGCAAAGTAGAAGTGAGAGGGATTTCAAGTATACATCTAGTTGAAAGGCAATGTATACCATCAAATCTCTCTGTATTCTAGTCATTAGTCATTAACAGACTAACTATTGGTATGTAACTTTCTTCAAGACAAAAGTGCTGTGTAATAATCACTATTCTTATGTTATATATTCTGCTGAACTTCTATTTTGAAGATACAAAGATCAAAGATACAAATAATATTTCATGGCTCTTGGCATTTTCCTAAGTTAGCTGCAGTAACAAAACAATATTAGCAAAACTCACAACTTGAGGAAACAAAATACTGAATATTTGTTATCTATGACTTGTAACAGTGTAGATCAAGGAGTTTGCTATTTTATGAAACAATTATATATTTTACTTTAGCTGTGCCTCATAACAGAAATGATGTCCTACATGAAAATGATTTTCCTTTGTGTGTTTAACTGAATTTGTTAGATATCATGTTCATTTCTTGAGTCTCTTGCCAACACATATCATGAGCACAATAAAGCACTGCCGATCAGACCAGTGGAATCTCTGTTGATGCTGGGTTAAATAAATTGTGTATAGAAGTTGATCCTTTGCATTTCAAATCTGGTTATTTGGTTCCATGTTATGCTTTTATATTTTGTCCTTCAGAAGACGGGCTGGTTGGTTTTCATTTAGGATTGTAATTTGTCACTTGTTTTGATAATGCAATCTTCAAACCTTGTTCAGTTTTTACATGTTAAACAGTATATTTTCCTCAAACAATTTCAGAAATATATTCAATATTCCAGTTGGCGTTGTTTATATCAAAGTTAATAGTTATTCAAACGGCGCTGTCATGGAATAGCATAGTATCAACATGATCACTGTTGAAGTTGACAACAAAATCATTCTGCTTTGCCTCCCTTGTATTAAATAGTACAGGAAATCCTGGGATTGTCTTGTCGAAGTTGTTCATATTAATTTTGTAGTACCCTTTTGAAGTGCAGCTTATCACAGGAGCAAACTGTTGGTTGAGTTTAATTTCTTCAGAGGTATAAGAGGTTCTCTTCTGGCAAGTCTCTCCAGTACCTTCCTGTTCTGCTGACAAAAAAATTACTATCTCGTAGTATGGTGGCATCTTTCCTTGAACCAATGGATAGAGAGGACTATATTGATTGATGGAGTGATAGAACATCAATGGAAAGATGAGGTAAGGGCATTTATTAGAGTTCAAATGGTCAATGCGGAAATTGATGTTCTTCTGCAAAAGATGTAGAGTTTTATACTCTTGGTATAAAATGGCAGCCACTTTAACATTTGTTAATGGACTTTGCCATATGTTGGCTATTCTAAACATCAGGCATGGTTCCCCTTCATGTTGTGCTACAGTAGCAAAGTAACTAAATTTAATTGCAGTTGCTCTCAGCTTTGGTTTGGCAATCTTTGCCACAAAGGCGCCTGTTTAAAAATAAAAGATAGTCTGTTAATAAACTTCCTAGAGCAAGCATGTTAAAGTGCATTAGATATCAGGACTTCAATAATCTATGCTTAATACTTGAGTAAGAATTTTTGTGTTCTGTGATATGAAATTGAAATAACTGCTGGAGTTCTCTATCCATTCAATAGGAATTGATTTTTTTTAGGTTCTTTAAAGTACGTTTTTTTTGTTTAACACCACAATTTTTGAATTTCTCTCAAATATACCTTACACATCTCAATTTTTTAATAATATTTTGATAGCTGCTGACAATTTAGTTACTGACTATGATAAACTTACATGTTGATATACTAAAATTCATTGCAGTACTTCCCCCAAATTATACTTTTTCAAAAAAATAATTACCTGTAATTAATGCTTCCACCATAAGTCCCAACAGCATTTGGACTGCAAGGAGAGCAATGGCAGCTGGACAATCACTATCAGGGTACATGGTTCCATAACCAATTGTAAGCTGAGTTTCCAGTGAGAACGAGAAGGCTGCTGTGAAGCTGTCAATATATTTCACACAGATGGTATGGTTTTCTGGTGGGTTGCTATGATCCAACACATCTAAATCGCCATGTGTGTATGCCAATAAATACCAAAAGCACGCAAAGAAGAGCCAGTGAACCACGAAAGCTCCCGAGAAAGTCAGTAACATCCAACGCCATCTCATTTCCACCAAGATCGACCAGATATCTTTCAGGTGTTCAATGCTTTTTCCAGGAAGGGCTTCTATCTTGAGGTTACTGCGGCCATCCTTTGTGACAATTCTTTTGTACCGTGCGCCTATAAGTGGAGAAGTGTCCTTTTCGTCACTATTGTTAAAAACGATGCCCATTGTTTCTCCCCTGTTGGGTTAGCTGCAGAACATATTGCCAGAATGTGAGTGTTCTCAACTAGTGGAGGCTTAATTGTCATCACATTATCTGTATTTGCCGTTAGCAATTACTCATGTGTGCTATGGATTTGCAGGATTAATCATTTAACTTTTAACTGAATAACCTTTAGTCTTTACTATTAAGCAAGCAACTCCATCCTGGAAGAGAGATCCCATACCGCTTTCAGTTTCTAATAGTCAGCAGAAAGTTTGGTTTTCCATGTTAATTAATTTGTTAAGTAGGGATATACAAACTCCTTGGAATTCACATTGCAATATTTTAAATGTGAAAGAAATTGAATTTATTGCAAATAATGTCCTACATTTCAAAGTGGCTGGGATGGTATCTTGTTATTGTTGGGATGATGTATTGTAGCTGCGTGTTCCTATCGACTGCAGTTTCCTTCTATTATCCATTTTCTATTTATCAGTTTGGCTGAGTCTTCAGACTTTGAAACATAGTAGAGATTTAACAATTGTTCATTGTAGGACATAGGCGGTATATTGGGATTTAGGTGAACCGTGACAAAGTAAAGTATATTGCGCAGCCCAGTTTGTATGTAAACGTATCCCTGCTGTTCATTTAGACAGAATTTAATTTGGAAAAAAAACATCATGGGAGTATTTTAATCCGGTGGAAAAATAATATACATATTTAGTGCAGCTTTTTTGAACGGTTTAATATTGTAACTTTCAGTTTGGAATAAGGGTCTGACTTGTAATCATGTCTTAGTTTGCTAATCTTGGGTTTTGTTCACTAAAGTAGTTCACTAAAAGACAATGGTTGAATTTATTTGCTCTGTGGTGTAAGTGCAGATTAGTAGTTGATTTCAGAATTGCATTTTCTCTCTTGATATAGTTGGGAGAAAATGGCTGTTTGGTTTAAACAGCAAAACATATCATTGATCATCTGGTCATTCAATTGTAATTTTCCACATAGTTTAATTTTCCAGTTTTATCTTAGACCAACAAATTAAGCTTATGATACCAGAAATTTCGAGTTCTTTGAGGTACTTTGATCAAAGAATAAATCTTGAATGTATGGATTGCCTTCAGTTTCACAGACCTATGAGGGAAGCAAGACTGCAGTTTTACTTAAAGATAATTCTTCCTTTAATTTTATATGCCATACTATTCACGGCTGTTTTTATTGAAACAGATTAGCTTAGAATTCTTGTTTTAAGTATTGATGCACTTAAAATCTAACTAACAACTTGCGAAAGAGAAGGCAGCTTCAGATGTTTGGAATAATTAAGATTATTTTAATTTCCTGGTGAAATGCGCCTCATTAAAAAGTGTGTCTCAGACAATGTAATACAATGCATTCACTTGGCTATAAACACATAATTTAATTATTTAAAGTTGGTATGTAGTTAATTTATTTACTTGGTTAGAATATGATTACATTTCAAAATTAAACACATTTTTCACCTTGCAATTGGAAGTTGCTGTAAATTTTATTTTGCTATGGTACATGGGATGTTGTAGACAAAATCAAACTTAGTCAAGAAGTGAATCTGTGCTTAAATATGCTTTTATAATTACGTTATAAAATCTGATGACTTTATGACTTCTTAAATCTTAAAATGAGAAATTATAGGGCAGAGAAAATTACTTTTTTGTTAGTTAACATCATGCAGTATTATAAAAAGAGGTAAACCCCGAGTAAATTAATATTTTATAATACTAGGGACTTACCAGAATATGAAAGTTTTGCCAGAGTCTTCTTGTTGAATGTAAATTTGGATTGCTGTTATATCGTTGAACAAAAATGTCTATTTGACTGGATGTGAAGATAAGGTAGTGTTCACTCTGTGGTAATCTTTATTATAGAATTACAAAAGCCAACAATGCGGAATCTGGAACCTGATCTGCTGCTTCCTCTTCAAACTAATATGATCTGTCATTTTGCCTGCAGGTGGCCAATTAAAAGGCCTCAATTCGGAAGACTTGTCTGGTTTTGTTCTTGATGTTAGCTCATGTGCTCGTTGGAGAATTCTCCACAGCATCACATCCCAGGTCATTGCAACACATAACCCAACCCCAAGTAAAGTACATTGCTTTTGATGAAATATTTCTCATCGGAGGTAGCAGACCTTTTCTATGCTTTGTTAGAACTATTTATAATACTTCCAGCTCGCTAAGTTACATTTAGGTTAGAGGAATATATCCGCTTCAGTTGTAGAAAATGCTTGGCACTATTTGATGGGTTGGAGCAAAGAGTTTCTTAGATGTGTCACATGACAAAAGGCACAATCAAAATTGATCTCACTCACCATTTAATGAAAGGTGCCTCCTCATTGCAATTGTGAGGGAATATTCATAGCCAGAGACTAATTGTAAACCTGAAATGTGCAAAAAGAATGCAAATCTATATAGTTTCTATTATATAAATCTATATAAAATTAATGTAAGGCCAGATACAAGGCCAGACATGATGACTATAGCACATATTTGTGGAAATTAAAATACAAAGACAACTGAATATTTTTATAAAAGCTTTCACAACCCTGGTTATTCCAAATTGGTTTTTTTACCACTCACTAGTGAAGTACTTCTGGTGTAATTCCTATTCTGATGTAAGAATCATGACATCCTATTTATACTTTGTACTTCCACAAACAACAGTGTAATAAATAACTCCATTTTGATTACTATAAGCATTGAAGGAAAAGAGTATGTTCCAAAGTCTGGCAATACATTTTATCATGATGGCCCCTTGGAGCCTACCTGCTACTGATATTGGGTTACCTAGTCAATTGTTACCAAGTTTATCCCCTTTTCAAACATTGCCAGTTTTAGAGTTCTTTGACACAGTTTTTGTATTCAGGGATGTAAAATTGGTGTCAAAGCCTTCGCTATTCCCTCTACATTTCCAGGATTCATTCCATCAGACTCCAGTACTTTTCCCAAATTGGATCAGTAAAAATAAAAATGTTTTTATTCTATTATTCTTGTTGTAAGATTACTTTGATAACCTGATGTGAATACTGCAATAATTGTGCAATAGTATTGGTTGAAACATAGCATTTAAAGTGTTTGTCGTCTTGACACATTTCAAATTTTATTATTTGGCAATGTTTGATTAATTGAGCTCAGTGTTGCCATTAGCCTGCATTTGTCGTTGTAACTTTCATGGACTTTTGAGGACACAGTTGATTTTTTTATTATTTTATTTCTAGGCAAAAAGATAGAGATTGGCGAATCAGTGTTCAATACATTCAGTTGCAGTTTGCCCATGGAGATAAATAGAAAGAAGAATTCAGTTGAGATGATAGCAGGTAATTGATTTGCAACTCAAGTTTGCCACCTTATGTAGAAAATTAGAATCTACACAATAGACATAGTGATATTGCCTAGGGGAGGATACCTGGTTTTTGTTGTTAGTCTCGGAAATTTTCATTGGGTGATTTTATTAATTGTCTTAAGCCCACAATTTTCCTACTTTCCATACTTGCAGAAAATACAAGGAATGGGTGACCTTGTAGCCTTTTTATATAATTCTGACTGTGTTGCTTCCTATTTTTGTTTGCCCTTGTCTGTCATAGTGAAGATGCGAGCCAGAAACTTTGATCAAAATTCCAAGGCATAAATAGGTGCCGTTAAACATAATATATATTGTAAAATTTAGGTGCTCCAATACTTAATTAATGGTTTGTATAGTGCAATTATTTTGTCTGTAACTTTCTTGGTGTATGCCAAAATGCATACTTGAAAGTCTTGCATGTAACATTTGGTAAAACTGTAAAATGTTTGTTTTCTGTCTCTAGCTAAACATTCATTGAGGATTTGAGTTTGTGATCCTAGTACTTTAGTCCTAATAATTTACAAGTAGAAATTCTTGTAGTTCCAGCCTATGGCATTCTCTGAGCATATATTAAGCGCAGAAGGTTAAGGGGGAACTTGATAGAGGTTTTTAAAATGATGAGAGGGATAGACACAGTTGACGTGGAAAAGCTTTTCCCACTGAGAGCAGGGAAGATTCAAACAAGGGGACATGACTTGAGAATTAAGGGACTGAAGTTTAGGGGTAACATAAGGGGGAACTTCTTTACTCAGAGAGTGGTGGCTGTGTGGAATGAGCTTCCAGTGAAGGTGGTGGAGGCAGGTTCGTTTTTATCATTTAAAAATAAATTGGATAGTTATATGGACGGGAAGGGAATGGAAGGTTATGGTCTGAGCGCAGGTGTATGGGACTAGGGGAGAATATGTGTTCGGCACGGACTAGAAGGGTCGAGATGGCCTGTTTCCGTGCTGTAATTGTTATATGGTTATATTAACATCAAATCTAAAAACACACACATGCTGTTCAGCATTAAGACTGTGGAATCGATTAGGGCAGTGGGTTAGAGTTTGCTGCATCAGGACATTAAAGAGTCCCTGTTGGTTATTCTTTGTCCTTTAACTGAAAAGCCGTTGTGCCCAAAAAATCTAAATTGCCTATGATGCAACACAGGAAATGGATATAACGATTTTCAAGTAAACCTAGGAAAAATTGAAGTCCATTTCATATAGCTGTAGAAAGCAAAATAGAATCTGAAGCATGCAGTGAGGAAAATTGAGGATGGAATGCAAAAACAAAAATTTAAATTTAAAATTTGATATTTTGAAAATCTTACTGAAGTTTGTATAAATTGAGGAAATACAAATCCACAACTATCAAAGACTAATCCTAACCATCAGTGACATCTCATTGTTAACGTGTTTGGTTATTCAATAGTTGCTTTGTGCAATCCTTATCGTCAAATGAAACAAAAATAATTGAGTGGTTCCCATTCATTGCAATGTACCTGTCATTTTGGCATCGACAGACCCAGACTCTATGAAGATAAAAATCACGTGGTTAACATGCACGTTGTCAGATTTTATTAAAGGCCATTTTTATACATTTTGGTTTCACCATGTAGAAATTGCAGCTGTGTTTATACATAGTCTCCCCCAATTCAGGGCACCGTAATGTTTGGGGCACATGGCTTCACAGATGTTTTTAATTGCTCAGGTGTGTTTAATTCCCACCTTAATGCAGGTATAAAAGAGCTCTCAGCACCTAGTCTTTCCATCTCCTTTGGAAACTTTTATTGCTGTATATCAACATGAGGACCAAAGTTATACCAATGGAAGTCAAAGAAGCCATTATGAGACTGAAAAACAATAATAAAACTGTGAGAGATATCAGCCAAACCTTGGGCTTACCAAAATCAACTGTTTGGAACATCATTAAGAAGAAATAAAGCACTGGTGAGCTTACTAATCGCAAAGGGACTGGCAGGCCAAGGAAGACCTCCACCGCTGATGACAGAATAATTCTCTCAATAATAAAGAAAAATCCTCAAACTCGTGTCCGACAGATCAGAAACACTCCTGAAGAGTCAGGTGTGGATTTGTCAATGACCACTGTCCGCAGAAGACTTCATGAACAGAAATACAGAAGCTACACTGCAAGATGCAAACCACTGGTTAGCCGCAAAAATAGGATGGCCAGGTTACAGTTGGCCAAGAAGTACTTAAAAGAGCAACCACAGTTCTGGAAGAAGGTCTTGTGGACAGATGAGACGAAGAGTAACTTGTATCAGAGTGATGGCAAGAACAAAGTATGGAGGAGAGAAGGAACTGCCCAAGATACAAAGCATACCACCTCATCTGTGAAACATGGTGGTGGGGGTGTTATGGCCTGGGCATGTATGGCTGCTGAAGGTACTGGCTCACTTATCTTCATTGATGATACAACTGCTGATGGTAGAAGCATAATTAATTCTGAAGTGTATAGACACATCCTATCTTAAGTCAAGTCAAGTTTATTTGTCACATACACATACGAGATGTGCAGTGAAATGAAAGTGGCAATGCTCGCGGACTTTTGTGCAAAAGACAAACAACAAAACAACCAAACAAATTATAAACACAATCATAACACACATATTCTTTTTCATAATAAATAATGGAAGGAAAAACGTTCTGTAGAGTTAGTCCCTGGTGAGATAGGCGTTTGCAGTCCGAATTGCCTCTGGGAAGAAACTCCTTCTCAACCTCTCCGTTCTCACCGCATGGCAACGGAGGCGTTTGCCTGCTCAAGTTCGAACAATTCTTCAAAACTCATTGACCGGCGGTTCATTCTACAGCAAGACAATGATCCCAAACACAGCGCTAAAGCAGAAAAAATGAGTTTTTCAAAGCTAAAAAATGCTCAGTTCATGAGTGGCCAAGTCAATCACCCGATCTGAACCCAATTGAGCATGCCTTTTATATGCTGAAGAGAAATCTGAAGGCTACTAGCCCTCAAAACAAGCATAAGCTAAAGATGGCTGCAATACAGGCCTGGCAGAGCATCAGCAGAGAAGACACCCAGCAACTGGTGATGTCCATGAATCGCAGACTTCAAGCAGTCATTGCATGCATAGGATATGCAACACAATACTAAACATGATTACTTTCATTTACATGGCATCGCTGTGTCCCAAACATTATGGTGTCCTGAAATGGGGGCTATGTATAAACACAGCTGTAATTACAACATGGTGAAACCAAAATGTATAAAAATGGCCTTTATTAAAATCTGACAATGTGCACTTTAACTACATGTGATTTTTTTTTTTCTATTACTAATCTCAAATTGTGGAGTACAGAGGCAAATAAGTAAGTGACGGGTCTTTATCCCAAACATTATGGACAGTGCTGTATGTCTCTGAAGACTCTTTGTTCCACGGAGAAATATCCCACCTTATCAAGTATCAAGTTGCAGCTTAAAATTGCTGAAAATCACACAGCCGTGTGAACCAGTGAAGAAGGGCTCGCTGGTGCAGACCAGTGGCATCAGCCCCTGGTTTTAAGGTGAAAGAACACCATGTGCTAGAGTAACTCAGTCGACTGAATCAGTCTGAGGAAGGGTTCCAATGTCACCTGTCCTGTCAATGACTGGACATGCTTGGTCACCGTGGGGCTCCCTCCCTTCTCACCTGCTGTCACCTCTAAGGTGGAGGATGTCGCCGACTCCAAGAGAGGAGGAGGAGGCGGCAGGTGTGGGGGGGGGGGGGGGTAGAGGCCAACAGGACAGAGCGCCGGGAGAAGCAGGCGGTGGTAGTCGAGCGTGGAGCAGACAAAGCCACCACCAATAACAAGGAGCAGCATTTGAGAGGGGAGGGGAAGGAGCCCCACGGTGACTGAGCTGAGCGTGTTCTGTCGGTGGCGGCGGTCCGGAGAAAGCGCTGTTTGTTGTTGCGAGTCTGAAACACTGCCCCTTTTTCGCTTGACAGTTATTTTTATAAAGTATTTTCTGTAAGGCAAGGTTTCTTAGGCGCATTCTATAATTTTTGTACGCAACTGAAATTTTTCCGCCCTCATCTATCTGCTATTATTTCTGCTCTGCAAAATACCTCCAGCAGTGTGATAACATTTCTTGCTTCTTGACTGCCTACCGTGTATTCTATATTTATCCCCTAAATGATGCCCTCTTTCTAGAAGACTTTCTGAAACTATACTGCCAGGCTTTTCACAAAACCTTTTATCCTTGTTATAAAGTGCCGAGTCCCACCCTTTAATTGAGCCACATCAAGCTCTACCACTTCCTGCTGTAGTCCAAGTGACTGCTCTCTCTTTACTGTGGCTTACATCATTGTGCTGTCGACTTACATAAATCCCACCATCAGGTAGACTGGTGAACCATCCCATGTGCGGGATGGCGGCTCTGCCTTGGCAGCTGCGGCTCGCCTGCAGTCCGTTGTTTTTTCTTTTATTGTTTGTTCTTTTGTCCTGTTTTGGTTAATTTTTGGTTTTATTTTGTTGTGTTGTGTGTGTGTGTGTTGGGGGGGGGGGGGGGGGGGGGGAAACGTGTCTTTGGTCTCTTCCTTCGGGGTTAGGGTTACGGTTAGCCTAAGGTAAGGTAACCCTAACCCTAACCCTAATGCACGTGTCCGCCTCCATCTGCGCCGAGGCCTAATAGCGGAGCTGGCGGCTTCGGAGCTGGGGCAGCGTTCCAGCGGCGACCCGACAACGGAGCTGTGGCGTTCCAGCGGCAACATCGGAGCTGTGGCGTTCCGGAGCCAGCGGCAGTGGCGACCCGTCCCGACATCGGAACTGTTGCGTTGCAGCGGCAGCAGTGACCTGACATCGGAGCTGAGGCGTTCCTGCGGCAGCGGCGACCCGCGTCGGGAGCTCTCAGGTTGCCTCGGAGCAGAGGGAGAACAAGGAGGGAAGAGACGAGGATTTTAAGATTTTTGCCTTCCATCACAGTGAGGAGGTGCCTGGTGAACTCACTGTGGTGGATGTTAAATTTGTGTTTTTGTGTGTTTTTGTCATTTTTATTATATGTATGACTAAATTTTGTTCAGACCGAAAGATCTGAATGACAATAAAGGCTACTTTGACTTTGATGTGGTCATTGTTCAACCCCGATCTGCTTTAGAACTGGTTCCAATGGCTCATGTATCTGACACCTTGTTTCCTGCACCATGTCTAGCTCATCAATCTGCCTTGTCTGCCTTGTTTTTATTGGTATGTTGCTATAACTCGGCAATCTCCGTGTATTTTGTAAGTGATTTATGATTCAAATGAAAATAATCAATGCTGTCTTTTCCATGGCTTACTGAAATTCTCTTTATCAAGATTAGTTTTGATTCCAATGCGGAGCATATAACTTGGTTCTACTGGTTTGGATAATAATGAAATGGGTTGCATTAGTTAATTGCTTTTGAATCTCCCAAACAGCAGTGATACACCTTATTTTTCTCAAAGTCATGTCTATTCATATCAATGTCTCTTTTCCCTTCAGTTGTTTTCTTTTCTGTAATAATTTATCAAAAGATATTTGCAGGGTGGCAGCCAGAGGGTGTAAATTATTTTAAGTAACCTAACACAGTATGAAAATTAATACATTTAAAAATTGTTTGTTGATTCTAAAGAGAAGAATTTTCATCTAGTATCTATTCTTGGCCTTGGGTTGAAAATAACCTGCCCTCTCTATGCATTGTAGATGGTGTTGAGTGTCAGATAATCAGTGTGTAATTCTTCCAGAAGGATAGCTATTATTCACGTGTCATCTGAATTTAAGCTTGCAAGGTGTGTCACACTTATCCAATGCTCCTGAGTAGTTTCTGGTAATTATTAGGAATGGCTACGTTGGTGCTACAGGACTTGTATTCTGGAGTTGCATACCAATCTTTGCTTTAATCAACTTGCATTAAGGAAATTGATTCCATTTTATTTTTGAAATCCTATATTGGGTAGAATGCATTGGCATGGCACAATATTGTCCAGTTTCAATCTTATAATGAAGATCACACTGTTACAGAGTTCCATCCATTTTCTATTTTAATAGACTAAAAAAATATTTTTCTTATATAGTGAGACCGACTTTTGAAGAAATGGGAACATCAACCACAAGAAAACACGAATTTACGCGTTCTGAGAGTGAGAACTGGCGGGTTTGCAGAGATGAACAGAATGGTGAGGATGATGATGGAGGTTGGCGTTTAGCAGGGCCTCGTCGAGAAGGTGATAGATGGCAACCTCATAGTCCAGGTGTGAGAGCTGAACACGTTTCTTGGCCTGCTAACGGTAAAGGTTTGGCTGCTGTCTGTCATGTTACAGTTGATACATGATGACATTTTGGCTTAATGCCGGTCTGTTGGTGTGAAAAGAGTGAAAGTAAATTAGTGGCACAAAGAAAACTGCATATTTTTAATGAATAATGGAATAAATTTAAAGCTCGTCTAAAATCGGTGAACTTTTAACCAACAGTAGCAAGAACAGTGAACATAATTGGCTAGGCTGTAAAGCTACTTTATTGTTAAATCCAGACCAATAATAATAAACTTAATAATATTTGAAGAAAGATGATAAAAATTATACCCCATTCTACTAATCTGTTGCATTCAGCTTGTTTTATGCTCCTTGCAAAAAGGTTAATAAATCATCCCAATTGGCTTGGTTCTATTAGCTCATTATCTCTCTATACATGGGATGATGGTTCTTACCTCACAATTTGAAGTTTCAGGTTTTATGAAACAGTTACTTCTACTATAATGTGTGTTTATATAACACTAATTAGAAATAACGCATTTAATGAATTGGGGAATAATATATGTATTATGTTGGCCAAATTGTATATAACACAATTTTGCTTGGAAACTAGGGGACTACTTAAAAATTGCTTTGGAACTTGAGAGAAAGCAATCTCAGAAAAGAACAGTCTGGGTAAAGTTTCCATGTAACTGCCTCCAATAATTAGACACTGTTGTCTCCAAAAAATGCAGCCTCAGTTTCATTGCAAGGGGCCATTGACAGTGACAGCAATCACTTATATTGATACTTGCGTGATGATGCTCTATTGAACAATGTTACATGCAGTCTAGCATTTTTAGCTTACCGTAACAATAATGAACTTGTAGCTGTTTTTGAAAATCTTACAGGAAAAATATCTTTGCCATTGCGGGTCTGAAACTCTCTAGCCCCCAACTAACCCTCTAGCCCCTGACTGTCATTTCCTCATTGACACAATTGTTTTTGTTACGCAATATTCTTTGACGTATGTTTCTTAGGAATTGAATTATAGCAGAAGTACCTGTACTACAGGTTTTCAAGGAGTTGCAGTGCTTTATCGGAATTGTACTTACAGATGGTGCTGTTTTGTCATGGCCGCTCAGCTCCAGCTTGTTGTTAGAATCCATTATACTGTGAAGCGAGCAGCATCTTTGAAGTTCACATATACATAGTTAAACGCAAATTCAAACTTTGCTGTCAGTTACTTCTAAGGGTGAGTTATTTTGCAGCCTATTCCAACATCATTTCTGGAAGACTGGAAGTATACATTTCAAATATTTAAATATTCTCACTGAAAAATACCCTGAAAATGTTGTGCTTTTTTAATGCAAAATAAATTGGGTTTTAATTTATTAAGTCATGTTAATGCCCACCACATTGAATATTTCAAAATATTTTGTAATATTTTTCATATTTCAATTTCTGGAGTCTTCAGAATTGTAAATATATAAAATTGAAAGATTGTAATGTATTGCATAAGTAAATTCAACTTTTTAAGTTGAAATATGTCTGAGATTCCCATAGTGGTATTTGGCATACATGACATTCAGAAATTAGCCAACAATTTTATGTTGAGCGACATTCAGGTTACAAAGAGAGATTTGGCAGGATTCTTCTTAAAATAAATCTGAACATTGTGTTGAAAATTCTGAGCTGAATTCTCACCAGCAGTTTCTGTTGTCGATTATCTGCCATGTTTAGGGCGGCATGGTGGCAGCAAAGTTGCTGCCTTACAGCGCTTGCAGCGCCAGTGACCCGGGTTCAATCCCGACTACGGGTGCTGTCTGTATGGAGTTTGTACGTTCTCCCTGTGACAGCGTAGATTTTCTCCGAGATCTTCGGTTTCCTCCCACGTACATGGAGGAAGGTTAATTGGCTTGGGTTTGTATAAGTGTAAATTGTCCCCAGTGTGTGTAGGCTTGTGTTAATGTGCAGGGATTGCTGGTCGGTGTGGACTCGGTGGGCTGAAGGGCCTGTTTCCACGCTGTATCTCTAAACTAAACTAAACTGTTGACTGCAGTAAAGATATTTTTAAATAGCTGTGGGGGGAAAAAATAAATGTGGAAGTAGTTAAAGCAGTGACATGAGTGACACTAACCATTCACCAACCTATTTTGAAATCCATTGCATGTCTATTGTAAAGTTTAATTATTAGATTAATATGCTCCACAATTTGATTCCCCCCACTCAAAACTTAGTACAGGTGCACAACCTTTTTATCCGAAAGCCTTGGGACCAGACACTTGTCGGATTTCGGACATTTTCGGATTTCAGAATGGAAGATTTTTAGCGTAGATTAGGTAGGTAGCGCGGGCGGCTTGAAAAGTCTGGAGCTGCTGCCTCCTCCCCGGTGACCGGGAGAATCATTGCATAAATGTTAGTCAGTTAGTTTGGAGGGATTTTATGTGGTGGTGGTGGAGTCGGGGTGAAGGGGGAAACTTTAATTCTTAGTCCCCTACCTGGTCGGCGACTCCCAACCTCGCGGAGCTGGGGGCTCCGTTCGGCCGCGGGCGGCGCCGGTTGTAGCTCCGACCCCGGCAACTCTACCCCTGGCTGCGAGGCGCTCCAAATCCAGCGCGGCCCGCGGTCGGACGTCCCAGCTCCGGGAATGTCGGGAGTCGGCGGCGTCGCGCTGGGATACCAGCGGGGAGCGGGCAATGCCTTACCGGGTCGCCGTGCGGCAAGCTCCGGAACGCTGTGGCCGCCGACACACAACATCGCGGAGCGTCGCTGGATTTGGAGCTGGGGGCTCCGTCCGGCCGCGGGCGGCGCCGGTTGGAGCTCTGACCCCGGCAACTCTACCCCTGGCTGCGCGGCTCCAAATCCAGCGACGCTCCGCGATGTTGTGTGTCGGCGGCCACAGCGCTCCGGAGCTTGCCGCACGGCGACCCGGTAAGGCATTGCCCGCTCCCCGCTGGTATCCCAGCGCGACGCCGCCGACTCCCGACATTCGCGGAGCTGGGGCGTCCGGCCGCGGGCCGCGCTGGATTTGGAGCGCCACGCAGCCAGGGGTAGAGTTGCCGGGGTCGGAGCTACAACCGGCGTCGCCCGCAGCCTCACCGGCCACAGCGCTGCGGAGCTTACTGCACGGCGACCCGGTAATGCATTGACCGCTCCCCGCCTCTCCGACCAGGTAGGGGACTAAGAATTAAAGTTTACCCCTTCACCCCCCTTCACATAAAAGCCCTCCAAACTAACTGACTAACATTTAAGCAATGATTTACAGATGTTTAAGCGTCTCCCGGTCTCCAGGGAGGAGGCAGCCGCTACAGTAGTACAGACCTGGGTTGACCGTGGGTCGTTTTGGGTCAAGTTTGGCGCCAAACGCGAGCTTTGGTGCGCAGACGACATCTGGAAAAAATGGCCGGTTTTCGGAGCTTTTCGGTTTCTGGAACACCGGATAAAAGGTTGTGCACCTGTATACCCCTAAATTTTCTGTGCAAATCAGAAATTACTTTTGGCCAAAATTGCCATTGCTAATTAAGCTGTTAAACCCTAGTCTGTTGGGATTAATTACCCACCAGAGCTGTACAACATGGAAACAGGTCCTTCTGCCGACCTTGTCAATGCTGATCAAGTTGGCAAAGTGGGCTAGTATTTGTCTGCGTACACTTACACTTGGTCCATAGCCTTCAAATCCTTTCTTATCCATATATCTGTCCAAATGTCTTTTAAACTTCGTAATTTGAAAATTTTAGCTTTTTTGTTGCCACTTAGTCGTTTTGAGAATTAAATTGTTTTTGCGTTAATTTGTGTTCAAACCTTTTAACAGATGGGCTTGTTCTGCAGGTTGGAGGGAAGCTATGGAACGCAGGAGACGGTTTGAATTTGATTACCGAGATCGAGATGATGAACGAAGTTATAGACGAGTGCGTACTGGTAGCAATAGTCTGGATGATGAAAAGGACAGTTTGCCAGAATGGTGTCTTGAGGATGCAGAGGAAGAGATGGGAACATTTGATTCTTCAGGCGCATTTATGTCCTTAAAGGTGGGGAATTTTTAATTGCAAACACTTTTTAACTTTGAATTTTCTAGAGAGACAGGAAATGTTATTTGGTTTACTTGTGCGAGTATTTGGATCTTTATTAGCATTCCGTTAGCTTCCATACAATGCAATTCTGATTGAAACCTCTGCATCATAATGCCTGGACTACACATCAAATGTGAATAAATATTACCTCCACATTACTACTCATGTTGTGTAGTGATTAAGGCACTTTTTGTGTAAATTTGCAATTTTTCTGTATAATTAAATGATTTGGGCTAATTCGGAATGATTACGAAAAGCTTGTTCCAAAACAAAATAGTAATGGTGCACTGATGTATATGGGTTGAATTTTGAGATAAAAGTTGAGGGATGTTGTCAGGTAGAATGTTTGAAAAAGATGAATCAACCAGCACCCTAGTTTATGGAAGGACTGTTCAGAAGCTTGATGTAATTTGAATCTAAATTTTAAGCTAAAGCCTCAGGAAAACGTTCTTCTAATAGTGTCATATGATTTAATGCTCACATGAATAAGTGGCGCAGCTAGTCGAGCCGTGTTTTTGGGACTCAGATTCAAACCTGACTTGGGTGATGTCTGTGTGGAATTGGCATGTTCACCTTTTCACTGTGTTGGTTTACCCCGGCTGAACTGGTTGCTTACTACATCCTGAAGACATATGGGTTGGTAGGTTAATTGGCCCCTAAATCTCCCCTGAAGTCTAGATAAGGGGTTGAATCTAGGGGGCATTGATATGAGAATGTGGGGAAATTGCATTTTGAAATTGTTGTTATATTGTATTCAATTTATTGTCATTATCTCATAAGAGACAACAAAATGGATTTTCCTTACAGTCAAGTAACATAAAAATAAATAATAAATAAATAAAACATATTTTAAAATAAAAGCACAAACACAAAAGTCCACGACACAACATAACCCCACAGTGGCACCAAAGTTAAGGAAGGTACCATAGTCCAGCCAGCCTCCTCGCCGATCTTCTCAGATGTTCACCCATGGTCGGGGCCTCCCGAGCACCCGCAGTCGCCGCCACGGCCCTCGGGCACTCTCGCTGGACTCCGACGGAGAACATCCTCAGCGGCCCAGGCCTCCAGATCAGCAATTCCACACTTGATAAGAATTGCAGCCTTGCATGAATCTGCTAGTTGTGATAAAAGTTGGGCATAATTTTGTGTTGACTCTCTATTGAATTTTAATTCACTTGTGATAGCAGGTGGTCCCTTGATTAATATTTCACCTGAAAAACAACATCCAAAATTATCTTGCATTGCTTTGTGTCTGGAGTAGGTGCATAACTTTCCCAAGTAAGATTTGAACTTCTTTACCCATATGTTAGTTCTGCCACTGAATCAAAATTGATACCGTGAGAATGTTCAGAGTATTAATATAATTGTCAAAATGTAATTGCCTTAATTTTTAATTAATATTTTAATTATTAAGGAGTTTTTAACTATATATCCCATGTCTTATTTTTACCACTGTGTAGAAGACTCCCAAAGAACCTATTCCAGAGGAACAGGAATTAGATTTTAAGCAGATAGAGGATGGGGACGAAAGATCAAACTCAGAGGAAAGTCAAAAAGAAGCTAAGGAACCTGACAAGAACACCAAAAATGGGAGTAACGAAGGTACATTATCAATTGTTATTCTTCCAAAAGAATTTAACATTATAAATGCAAATCTAACTAAATAGAAACTGATGTACTTTTGACCAAGTATATCTTGCATTTTTTAGCTGGAGTAGTTGAATCTTTGGCAAAATAAACAAAGTGCTGCAGGAAGGCAACAGGCCAGGTAGCATATGTGGAAGGAAACTGACAGACGACGCTCAAGTTAGGACACTTCTTCAAACTGAAGAAAGATCCCAACCGAAAATGTTGTCTTCATTTCTCCTCACAAATGCTGCCTGATCTGTTGAGTTTGTTTTTTGCTCAAGATTTCAGCATCTGCAATCTCTTGTGTCTCCTCGAAATCTTTAACTAAGCTGACTAATAATTTCAGGTACAGAATGAATAGGTGTGACCCAAATGATTTTTTAATTTTTCATGTGTTTCTATTATACCCATTCTCCTTTTACTCCCTTCTCAAAGATAATGCTTTCTATATCTTGCTATGAGGATATTTTCAAAGGTGGCCAGAGCAATTAAGCTGATTTAACCCAATAACAAAAACTACATGTATACTTCTTGCAGGGCTTTCTAGTGTGTAGAGGAGATTTTTTTTCATGCCATTTTGTTCAACAAAAGATAACTTGACCCAGACTGTATTAAAACACAGATTTCCATATCTGTATGTCAAAGGAGCTTTGAAATCCTGAGAAATTGCTGATGTTGATCTCAAATTATACTGAAAGGTGGAGAATTCTGACTAAGCAATATCCATTTCTCACAGTAATAGAAGTTCATCTGTGTCTCTTGACCTATTGGACTCGCAAAAGCTGCATAAAACTGTAGTGATATTTGAAGGTTGTGTGTAAATTATCTCTGGAGTATTCCTGGAGCAGGAAAGTGTAATTTGTAAGCAGAACCATGTTTCTGAAACGTCTTGCTGAATTGAAACTGTTTACTGTTGAATGAAGAGCCCTGGATTAGTCATTATTTATGATATTACAGAAACATACAAAATGGAAGAGTCCAAAGACATTCCCCCTGCAACTTCGCCCACTCCTCCTTTGGTACCACAGATACCGAAGGCTTCCATCTCACCCCAAAAGGAAGAACACAAACCAGGAAAGAATGAGGATCCACAACAGAGCAGATCTACCAGTGAAGGTATGAATGTATCTGAAATACAAAGACCATTAGAAAGCACCTAAACTGTGAGCATTTTGTCCCTAAAGAAATTGGAATAAAAGAGACGACGTACAAATGAAATGACTTTTTTCTCTCTCTTTATAGAAACATTAAAACATAGAAAATAGGTGCAGGAGTAGGCCATTCGGCCCTTCGAGCCTGCACCGCCATTCGATATGATCATGGCTGATCATCCAACTCAGTATCCCATCCCTGCCTTCTCTCCATACCCCCTGATCCCTTTAGCCACAAGGGCCACATCTAACTCCCTCTTAAATGTAGCCAATGAACTGGCCTCAACTACCTTCTGTGCCAGAGAATTCCACAGATTCACCACTCAGTGTAAAAAATGATTTTCTCATCTCGGTCCTAAAAGACTTCCCTCTTATCCTTAAACTGTGACCCCTAGTTCTGGACTTCCCCAACATCATAAATATGTGAGTAGCATTCTGTGTTTCAAGAGCTACTTGTGACGCCAAAGTACTACAATGGAATCCTGACATGTCAGGAAGAGAATAGTCTGCAAAATAACATCTCTGATGTTCCTTCCTACACATACCAGGAAGGATGTTGTTCTTTCCTTTTTAATACTCATCATAAACATAAACTATCTATCATTCATGGTGTCATTTAATTTTTTATTAGAAACCTGGGATGTATTTTTCAAATTAATAAATGCCATGGATATTTTTTTTAGTTCTGTATGAAATAGATTTATGATTGATACTGAGATTTTACTTCCACATATGCCGTCATGAAACAGTTTGACATAAGAGTATTTTTGTATGCATTTCATAAGATTCTTCACATTATCTTCCATGTCCACTATTTTTGCGTTACCTTTTCATCTCATTTATCTATTCCATGCTATTGCCATAAAGCCCAACTCTTTGCAGTCAGATGATAGCTACTTAAGGACGAGAATTCCTTTTCATACGCCTTCTTTGCCACTCCATCCTAGATCTCTTTCATTTTTTTTCATATCTAGTTTTAAACAACAAATCAGCTGGCCTGATTGGATTCAGACTATTCAGAATTGTGAATGGTTTCTTATGCATTGAGCAGCATGCGAATTTGTGGAATTAATGATGAATAATGTTTTAGAACAGACACTCTTTTCAAAAGGACACATTCTGGTATAATTTCTCACAATTGTTTCTTTTGTTCATGAGTGAGCGTTTGATTATTGTTGTAAAAAATGAATAAAACCTAGTGGTATAATGTTTTGGATCTGTGTCAATTCTGGTGGTCTCCAGCATCTTGTTCTTTGATAATCAGCCTTTGGATAGCTGAATGTTATTGGTTGTGTTTAACTTACGAGATATCATGTAACAATTAGAATGAAAGTAAACTTTCTAATTTAATACTTACTTTTTGTTTTGCCTAATGGAGAAAAGCATTTTTTCATATAATTTCCCATTCATTGGCATACCTGTACGCCCAATATAATAGCAAGTTGTATTGAAACCTTGAAAATAATTTTTTTTACAACAGCATAAATCTAATTTAATCTAAATGGCAAAAAATGTAAGACATGAGATGAGAATTGTCTTTTGCACAAAACCCTGAAACATACTTGCTGAAAGAATGATGGAATTCAAAAGGAAATTAGATAAATAACGAAGAAAAAGGCAAGGCTTTGGAGACTGCTTGAAGTCTGTGATTCAGGGACATCACCAGTTGATGGGTGTCTTCTCTGGTGATCTGCCGGGCCTGTACTGTAGCCATCTTTAGCATATGCTTGTTTTGAGGGCTAGTACCCTTCAGTTTTCTCTTCAGCATGTTATAGGCATGCTCAATTGGGTTCAGATCGGGTGATTGACTTGCCCACTCAAGAATTGACAATTTTTTAGCTTTGAAAAACTCCTTTGTTGCTTTAGCAGTATGTTTGGGATCATTGTCTTGCTGTAGAAAGAACCGCCGGCCAATGAGTTCTGAGGCATTTGTTTGAACTTGAGCAGATAAGATGTGTCTACACACATCAGAATTCGTTATGCTACTACCATCAGCAGTTGTATCATCAATGAAGATAAGTGAGCCAGTACCTTCAACAGCCATACATGCCCAGGCCATAACACCTCCATCACTGTGTTTCACAGATGAGGTGGCATGCTTTGGATCTTGGGCAGTTCTTTCTCTCATCCATACTTTGCTCTTGCCATCACTCTGATATAAGTTAATTTTCGTCTCATCTGTCCACAAGACCCTTTTCCAGAACTGTGGTTACTCTTTTAAGTGCTTCTTGGCAAACTGTAACCTGTCCATCCTATTTTTGCAGCTAACCAGTGGTTTGCATCTTGCAGTGTAGCCTCTGTATTTCTGTTCATGAAGTCTTCTGAGGACAATTGATTTTGGTAAGCCTAAGGTTTGGCTGATGTCTCTATAACAGCTTTATTCTTCTTTCTCAGTCTCATAAAGGCTTCTTTGACTTTCATTGGCACAACTTTGGTCCTCATGTTGATAAACAGCAATAAAAGTTTCCAAAGATGATTGAAAGACTGAAGGAAAGACTAGGTACTGAGAGCCCTCTTATACCTGTATTAAGGAGACACTTGAGCAATTACAAACGTCCGTGAAGCCATGTGTCCCAAACATTATGGTGCCCTGAAATGGGGGGACTATGTATAAACACAGCTGTAATTTCTACATGGTGAAACCAAATGTATAAAAATGGCCTTTAATAAAATCTGACAATGTGCACTTTAACCACGTGATTATTTTCTATTTCAAATCTCAAATTGTGGAGTACAGAGGCAAATAAATAAATGATTGGTCTTTGTCCCAACCATTATGGAAGGCACTGTATATCGGTTGTTTTGAGGGGTTGCATAATTTAATCTGCGTCTTGTTTGCATTTATGTTCTAGTGACGGACCTATCACACTCTTCAAATCCAAAATGTCCAACTCTGCCTAGTAATGGCTCTCATACTGCTGCTGAAATATCTTCAATGTCTTCCTCATCTACAACTCCAACCCTTGCAAACCGGAGCATACCTCATGACAATGATGATGATGAAGGGCTTAAACATCTTGAGCAGGTACTTGATATTGGGGACAATAAATCAGAATTATTTACCCTCTTCCCATAATCACATGAAAATCTATGTTAAAATTTGATTCTCTCTTTATTATATTTTCCATTTTGTAAATGAAAAGTTGCTTATTTCCATGTGCAAAATCATTGGCACACATAACATGAGAAATATGAGCAGGAGTAGTCCAGTGAATCCCTCAAGCCTGACAATAGACAATTGACAATAGGTGCAGGAGTAGGCCATTTGGCCCTTCGAGCCAGCACCGCCATTCAATGTGATCATGGCTGATCATCCCCAATCAGTTCCCCGTTCCTGCCTTCTCCCCATATCCCCAGATTCCGCTATTTTTAAGAGCCCTATCTAGCTCTCTCTTGAAAGCATCCAGAGAACCTGCCTCCACCGCCCTCTGAGGCAGAGAATACCCCAGACTCACCACTCTCTATGTGAGAAAAATTGTTTCCTCCTCTCCGTTCTAAATGGCTTACTCCTTATCCTTAAACTGTGGTCCCTGGTTCTGGACTCCCCCAACATCGGGAACATGTTTCCTGCCTCTAGCGTGTCCAAGCCCTTAACAATCTTATATGTTTCAATGAGATCCCTCTCATCCTTCTAAACTCCACAGAGTGTACAAGCCCAGCTGCTCCATTCTCTCAGCATATGACAGTCCCGCCATCCCGGGAATTATCCTTGTAAACATATACGCTGCACTCCCTCAATAGCAAGAATGTCCTTCCTCAAATTAGGGGATCAAAACTGCACAGAATATTCCAGGTGTGGTCTCACTAGGGCTCTGTACAACTGCAGAAAGACCTCTTTGCTCCTATATTCAATTCCTCTTGTTATAAAGGCCAACATGCCATTCGCTTTCTTCACTGCCTGCTGTTCCTGCATGCTTACTTTCATAGACTGATGTACAAGGACCCCCCAGATCCCGTTGTACTCCCCTTTTCCCAACTTGACGTCATTTAGATAGTAATCTGCCTTCCTGTTTTTGCTACCGAAGTGGATAACCTCACATTTATCTGCATTCATCTTCATCTGCCATGAATCTGCCCACTCCCCCAACCTGTCCAAGTCACCCTGCATTCTCATAGCATCCTCCCCACAGTTCACACTGCCACCCAGCTTCGTGTCATCTGCAAATTTGCTAATGTTACTTTGAATCCCTTCATCCAAATCATTGATGTATATTGTAAATAGCTGGTGTCCCAGCACAGAGCCTTGTGGTACCCCACTAGTCACTGCCTGCCATTCTGAAAGGGACCTGTTAATCCCTACTCTTTGTTTCCTGTCTGCCAACCATTTCTCTATCCATGTCATTTGCCATTTAGCAAGATCATGGTTTTCTACCTTTGATACCATTTTCCAGCCCTATTCCCATTTTCCTCGATTGCTTTGACAGCCAAACCCATGATATATTGTGTTTATAAAGGTAGTGAATTACTAAGCCTCCAGCCCTTCTGAAGACATTTCTGTTTGTTTTAGTCCCAAATGCCTGGCTCCTTTCACAACATGATCTCTACTTCTAAACTTCTTAGCCAGGCAAAACATCCTCCCGTATTTAACCTGTCGAGCCCTCATAAAACTTTGTACTGATGTCATCTTTTGTTCAGAACTCAAGAAAATAGAGACCTTGTCTACTCAGTGATAGATACAAAATGCTGGCGTAACTCAGGCATTGGTGGCGTTTCGGGTTGTGACTACTCAATGTCTTCTCAGTGTCTCTTTGTCTACTCAGTGTCTCTTTGTGACATATCCATCATTCTAGAAACATGTCAGGTGTATCTTAACTGCACTTCTGTAGCAAACAAACCTTTATTAGGTAAGGAGTGCAAACTTGCACACTTCTCTTCAGTTGTTGTCTTGCCAAGGCACTATGTAATTTTTATTCTTTTAGGCAAATATTACCTGCTGGACTTGCATGTTAGCTTTCAGTAACTTGTTTATGAGGTTATTCTAATCCATTTGAACATCTACGTTTCCCAATATCACACTGGGGAAAAAAAGAGCTTTTGGTAATATTGGTAATATTGTTATCTGATCCAGCACTACCCCACTATTCAATGGTTGCCAAAACGCTCACTGGTCATTCTAAACAAAGATAAGTCCTGAAGTAACACAGCGAGTCATGCGGCATCTCTCGAGAACATGGTTAGGCAATGTTTCTGATTGGAATCTTTCTATAGACTGAATCAATGGAAGGAAAATTATGTTTATGAAAGATTTGGTAATTATAGTTCGGGCAGTCCAAATATGAGGAAATAGAAATAGTTATATCAATTTAGGGTTACGTAACTGAATTGCATCTTGTATACTTTTACTTAATGAGAACAATGTCTTTCCTATTCAGGAAGCAGAGAAGATGGTAGCTTCTTTGCAAGATAATGCCATAGATGATGATAGACTTTCAACACAAATTCAGGAGCAAAGGACTAAAGCTGCTACTTTGCCACTGTCTCATGATGCTGCTATGAAGTGGTTTTATAAAGATCCTCAAGGAGAAATACAAGGTATATGTTAAAAGATCACAGAGGTTTGAAAAGTGTAATTATCTTGTCTTGTAAACCCCACTTGTGTTGGAAAGCATTTAGAAATGCCAGCCAGTACATTTCAAATTACTTGTTGCAGTTAAAAATAGATGTTATCTGTTATCTGAATGGTGGCCGATTAGGAAAAGGGGAGATGCAACGAGACCTGAGTGTCATGGTACACCAGTCATTGAAAGTAGGCATGCAGGTGCAGCAGGCAGTAAAGAAAGCGAATGGTATGTTAGTATTCATCGCAAAAGGATTTGAGTATAGGAGCAGGGAGGTTCTACTGCAGTTGTACAGGGTCTTGGTGAGACCACACCTGGAGTATTGCATACAGGTTTGGTCTCCTAATCTGAGGAAAGACATTGTTGCCATAGAGGGAGTACAGAGAAGGTTCATCAGACTGATTCCTGGGATGTCATATGAAGATAGACTGGATAGTTTCGGCTTGTACTCGCTAGAGTTTAGAAGATTGAGGGGGGATCTTATAGAAACTTACAAAATCCTTAAGGGGTTGGACAGGCTAGATGCAGGAAGATTGTTCCCGATGTTGGGGAAGTCCAGAACAAGGGGTCACAGTTTAAGGATAAGGGGGAAATCTTTTAGGGCCGAGATGAGAAAAACATTTTTCACACAGAGAGTGGTGAATCTCTGGAATTCTCTGCCACAGAAGGTAGTTGAGGCCAGATCATTGGCTGTATTTAAGAGTAAGTTAGATGTGGCCCTTGTGGCTAAACGGATCAGGGGGTATGGAGAGAAGGCAGGTACAGGATACTGAGTGGATGATCAGCCATGATCATATTGAATGGCGGTGCAGGCTCGAAGGGCCGAATGGCCTACTCCTGCACCTATTTTCTATGTTTCTATGTTATGTCCAGTGCCCCACAATGGTTACTTACAGCTCAAACAAATGGAGAGAAAAAAATATTCTGGATCAAAAATCTTGAAGTATAGCAACTGATAAATATATAGGGGGAGAGGTACACAGTGTTTTACAAATGAAAGTTTTATTTTTCTTTAAAACAATTTTTTGTTGGTCATTCTTTAATTTATAATCTCGGAAACCTTGCGTTGAGCAAAAAATAGTAATTTGATGAAAGCTGTCCCTTAGTTACAATGTGAAAATTAAGGTTATTTCCAATTTCATGAATTTTGGCTATAAGTATTTGAAATAAAATATGATCTTAATTATTTTTTGATAGTTTAAACAAACAAGCAGCACCTCTTTCTCTGGATTGCATCCCCCCATCCTCGTGTCTCTCTGTGCTTCTCTGTGCCTCTCTGTGTCTCTGCCTCTCTCTGCCTCTCTCTGCCTCTCTCTGCGACTCTATCTCTCTCTCTGTCTCTCTCTCTCTGTGTCTGTCTCTCTCTGTCTCTCTGGCTCTCTCCGCCTCTCTCTGGCTCTCTCCGCCTCTCTCTGGCTCTCTCTGTCTCTCTCAGCCTGATACTTGTACATGGGTAAAATGTGTACTTGAATATAATTTCCATCCTTTAGATTTCGTATGGTGCTATTTTTTTGAGGTTAAAATCAAAAGCAGAATAATTGACATCTGTTGCATTGGAAGTATAGGAGCAGGGAGCATGGGCAGGACAAATCAAAATAGGACGTACATGGTAAATGGTAGGGAATTGAAGAATACAGTTGAACAGAGGGATCTGGGTATAACCGTGCATAGTTCTTGAAGGTGGAATCTCATATAGATAGGGTGGTAAAGAAAGCTTTTGGTATGCTAGCCTTTATAAATCAGAGCATTGAGTATAGAAGCTGGGATGTAATGTTAAAATTGTACAAGGCATTGGTGAGACCAAATCTGGAGTATGGTGTACAATTTTGGTCGCCCAATTATAGGAAGGATGTCAACAAAATAGAGAGAGTACAGAGGAGATTTACTAGAATGTTGCCTGGGTTTCAACAACTAAGTTACAGAGATAGGTTGAATAAGTTAGGTCTTTATTCTCTGGAGTGCAGAAGGTTAAGGGGGGACCTGATAGAGGTCTTTAAAATGATGAGAGGGATAGACAGAGTTGATGTGGACAAGCTTTTCCCTTTGAGAATAGGGAAGATTCAAACAAGAGGACATGACTTCAGAATTAAGGGACAGAAGTTTAGGGGTAATATGAGGGGGAACTTCTTTACGCAGAGTGGTGGCGGTGTGGAATGAGCTCCCAGTGGAAGTGGTGGAGGCAGGTTCATTGGTATCATTTAAAAATAAATTGGATAGGCATATGGATGAGAAGGGAATGGAGGGTTATGGTACGAGTGCAGGCAGGTGGGACTAAGGGGAACAAAATTTGTTCGGCATGGACTTGTAGGGCCGAGATGGCCTGTTTCCGTGCTGTAATTGTTATATGGTTATATGGTTATATGGTTAATTATTGAAGAGTTCATTTGGAGAAACAATAGTATTTACAAATAATTGAATGTTGTTAACTGAAGGCATTGAAGGCCATTGAGGCCGCTAATTGGTCATTTTGGCAAGCAAAAAATAGTTATCCAGCAATTTAGATAATGCAATTTCATGAAATCTCAGCAAACCACTGGAATGCATACAGAAACATAAAACACCAAAGCAACAGGAACCTGACTCTTGTATTTGTTGCAACAGTTTTTTTTTCAGTTTTCTCAGAATGTTGGTTGCTTTGTCTTCATGTTCATCTACAATCTATTTTGCTTAACATTATGAACAATTTGATATTTTTTATGCCATCTGTTCATTAGAGTCAATTTCTTTGGCCTCTTCCTCTTTGTTCCTTGCAGAGCGGTAACAACAGCAGCATTCTGGCTGCCTTTTTAATGGTTTCCTTGTTGCCAAGTTTTAATGGAAACACTCAATTTAAAATCCCATGTGGTATTGTAATAATAACTGCATGATTAAAAATGTCCACCTTTTTGGAGTCGCTCATTGAAACCTGTATAATATTATAACCACCAGTTAGACTTTCTTAGGTTAGTGAAATTAATTTACATGAACACCAAATGGAAATAAGTTGGCTTTTGGGTAGTTCTGTGATGAATGGATATTTTGAAATTGAATCAGATTTCTTTGTAAGATACCATTACTTTCTTCACCTGCAAGATCTTGTCACTCATCTAATTTTCCTTTCGGATTTACAGCATTTACATTCTTGTAATCCACTAACTAAATCAAATTTGTGGAAACATCTTTAATTTTTCCTTTTATTAAACTATAATTTGAGATGTTAAACTAGGCATTCACAAAAGTGAGTTTGCATATTAATTGGAATTGAGAAGCAGTTACTGATATACAGTTAATACTCCAGACTCTTCATAATCTACTTGTTTCAGTATGATTTTAAATTCTGTGTGATAATGTTCACATAAATATCTTCATAATTTTGTTTTTTTTTAATTTGGTTTAAGGGTGATTTAATTGTTGTAGAGTAGTTGCCATTATGTATTAGAACTAAATGGAAGATACCAACTGTGGTACAAGAATGCAAGAAAATAGCAACAGTAGTAGGCCGGCTAGGCTTTCTCACTAGTTAATGTGATCATCCAGTTCCACCCCGGGCCTTGTTCTTCTTCTCAAAGAGTCATAGTGTCATACAGGACTGAAACAGGCCATTTGGTTCAGCCTTTCCATGCTGATATTCTAAACCAATCTCTTTTATCAGCACTTCAAGCATTTGTCTAGATACATGCTAAATGCTATGTGAATCTGCCCTCACCACTCCTTTAGAGCATTGGATTTTAAATTCCAACCATCGTATACCTGATAATAACGTCATTATAATCCCCTCTTAAGCCTTACTTTAAACCGGAATTCTCCGATGAGAAATGCCACTGTTTTACTAATGTCTACTAGTAATTTTTACTGTTCTCCCCAGTCTGTGCCCCTCCTAATTCTGTACATCTATATCATATTTCTCCTTAGCTTTTCACTGCACCTCGGTACACGTACAATAAACTCAGACTCATCTTTCTCGGCTCCAGGAAAACAAATTCAGCCTATTCGGTCTCCCCTCTGCACCTTTTGCAAAGCAATCGTCTTCTGTGTCAGATCCCTAAAGCCTTAAATTGTCCATTCTTTCAAACTGTATCAACCCCTAAATAGACCAGTAAACCAGTGATCTATCTGAGCCCCAAATATCGGAGATTTGCCCTGTGTGAAAATAAATTTCTTATTCACCTTACTTTTAAATAACTAGTCCCTTATCTTGTAATATTGTTCCCATGTTTAACACTCTCGCACCTATGGAAACATCTCAGCATCTACCCTCTCCATCCCCCCCATGCAGCTTACATGTTTCAGTAGGACCACTCATCAATTTTCAAACTCAGATCCTAAATCCAACTTCTTTAGCTACTTGGGATATAACAGTCCTCTCTCACATCCTATCAATTAGCCAAGTGAATCGCTTTTGGAATGCCTCCAATGCTGATATTTCTTTCGTAAATGAGGGGGCAAAAACTATGCACAGAACCTCAGATATGTCCTTGCCAATGCGTTATCCAATTCTTCCTTATTTCTAAACTCCAACCATCTTTCAATAAAGTCCAGAATGCCATTTCATTTCCCAAATGAAAACGTTACAACATGTTAACCAATCTCTTACTGAATCTCTCTTCACATCTCTTGGCAGTCTGTTATCGGAAGATATATTGTTTTAAATTTTGAATAATTAGTCTGATCTTAAGAAATTGTAGTTTCATAATTGATCAAGTTAACCATGAAATTTGGTTAACGTCCAACTTCACAAATTAGCTTTATATTCTGGTATCATGGTAATTGAAAAAGAAGGGAAAGAGTGGTAGCCTGTCAGTGCATAATATTGCAGGGCTGAAACGGAAATTGTTCGATGTGAAATCCCAATGTACTGACTGCTCTAAATTGTTTATTTAAATTACATTAATGTTTCTCTTCTTTAGGGCCTTTCACTAATCAAGAGATGGCAGAATGGTTCCAGGCAGGCTACTTCACAATGTCATTACTTGTAAAGAGAGGCTGTGATGAGGGTTTCCAGCCATTGGGTGAAGTTATTAAGATGTGGGGTCGAGTGCCTTTTGCTCCAGGACCCGCCCCTCCTCCATTGCTGGTAATAAGATTATGTCATAACGAGAAATGGGTGAATGTTCCAATTGCCTTGTTTGCTATATTAATTCAGTTGCGCAGATCCAACCACATTTGATTCTGTTCCAGTTTATTTATTTATATTTGTATGGATCTGCTTTCACACTAAGTAATTTCCCTCGTTCAAAGGCATGATTTTAGAAAGATCGAAAATATTCAAATGCCATTCAATATGATCATGGTTGATCATCCAGAATCAGTACCCCGTTCCTGCTTTCTCACCATATCCCTTGATTCCGTTAGCCCTAAGAGCTATATCCAACTCTCTTGAATACATCCCATTGTTCCCTTTAATGCTGAACAGAATGGGAAAAGAACATCTCTGGAGCAAGACTTTTAAATACCCCTGAAATATTTGGAAAATAGCTGATATCTGGCATATAGGGCTGGTATTGACTTGGAGAGCTGGATTTGTTTTGTTTAGAGAGCATACTTTCTTTTGCCTCTGTGCATGAATGAAGATCTCACATATTTTGACTTATCAGGTGTGATCTGACAGAGGGATTCTAGCAGTATAATGGTGAGGTCTACATGAAGCTTATTGTCTTTCTACACCTCACTGACTATATAGTATAAGCAGAGTTGCTCACTATATGTGGCCCGGGTGAATGCAGGAGGAGACCCAAGGTAGTAATTTTAGGGCAGAGCGTCAGATACAACATGAACAGGAGGATTTTGTCCAGATTTTTGTCAATAAAATGTAATCCCTGGAATTAATTATGCTACAATACACTCTCCATGAAATTATGCTGCAACAAACTCTGTCACTTTTCTCAAGGGAGTCATACATTGTCAAGAATTCAGAGATATTGAAGTCTAAGATAATTAATTAACCATTTTAATCTATTTTATTTTTAAGGTGTGAGTTGCATTGTTGAAACATGAAACAATGAAGTAATATATGTAGAAAGTTAACCTGGCTTTGCTCTTATATACAGTGGGAAATTGGCCTTCAGTTCAGATTCAGTTGTAGACCTTGGTGCACAGCATCATTCATTGATTTGTGAAATAAATAGATTGTGAGTCATCTATTATCAAAATAGATCCAGTAATTATTCAGGTACTGCAAGGGTCGGGAATATGTGTCTTTTGGATGGAGTAGAATGGCATAAAGTTGGGTTTACTTTTTCACAATGTTCCCAGAAATGCTTTGTGCTGTTAGTGTAAGCAATGTACGGTGGATTTATAACAGAATTTCCCAAAATTAATTTTATGTTGGTGTTTCAGCTCATTTATTTTGTGGCTTTCTTGAGTACTAACCTATTTTTATTGTGACTTAATCTTGCTTCCAGGGTGATTTGGACCAGGAAAGACTAAAGAGGCAACAGGAACTGGCTACTTTGAACTTGTACCAGATGCAGCAGATTCAGTATCAGCAGTTTCTGCAGGCACAGCTCATGACCAGGTAGTTATTAGAATACTTGATTGCATATACTTATGCATTGATACATATTGATTACATATACTTATGCATTGATAATTTGCTGAAACTTGGCATAGATTTACTAAAAGTAGTGAGTCATTGCAGAGAGCTATTGCAGAAATATTTTAAACTTGGATGAGATGAACAAGAATGGAACATGTGGAATTGGGGGTAATATACTCGTGTGGATTGGGAGTTGGTCAACAGATAGAAAAGTGATTAGAAAAAAATGAGCCCTTTGCAGGTTAGCTAGCTGTGGCTAGGAATACCCTGAGATTGGTGTTTGGCTCAGTAAACTAAATGTCATATTTCCAAGTTTGTTGATGACGTGAAACTGAGTGGGAATGTGAGAAGTGATAAACATACTACAATGGTGTAGAAATTATTTCTGAAGATTCTTAGGGATAGGATTTACACACATTTGGAGAAGAATGAATATTGGGATGGTCAGCATGACTTTGTGTGGGGAGGAGGTCGTATCTTAAAAACTTGATTGAGTTTTTTGAGGAGGTGATCAAGATTATTAATGAGGGAATGGCAGTGGCTGTTGATTACATGGACTTGATTTAAGCATTCAAAGGGTTCTCCATGGTAGGCTAATCAGGAGACAAAGGCAATGGGATCTACTGATTTGGTAGATTGGCTTGGCCATAGAACACAGGGTAGTGGTGGAGTGGCGTTACTCTGACTGGAGGTTTGTGACCAGAGGTGTTGAGCAGGATCCTCTGTTGTTCGTGATATCTAATCTAAACGATTTGCACAAACATATCGGTGGTCTGATTAAGTTACAGACAATATAAAAAATTGTGGTTAAAGAAAAAGACAAAAATGCTGGAGTAACTCAATAGGTCAGACAGCATCTCTCGGAGCTGGGATGGGACCCTTTTTCAGATTGATTGTGGTATGGGGATGAAAGCTGGAAGAGAGATGGGGCAGGACAAAGCCTGGCAAGTGATAGGTGGATCCGGGGGTGGGGGTTGGACAAAGGCAAGAGAGGAAAAGACAAAAGATGTGACAGGATTGAAGAGTTGTAAATGATGAAGTCAGTGGAAGGATTGGAGGGGGAGGGGAGAAATGGGAGTAAGTCCAGGGGTTTTTTGGGTGGGGGGGAGGTAGAAGGTTGGGTGGAGAGGGGGAATGGTTAGTTACCTCAAATTGGAGAATTCCATTTTCATACCATTGTGTTGTAAGCTACCCAAGCATAATATGATGTGCTGTTCATTCATTTTTTGTGTGGCTTCTCTGGAGGAGACCTAAGACAGGCGGGTCAATATGGGAAGGGTAGTTAAAATGGTTAGCAACTGTGAGATCCTTGTCAGACCGAGCGTGAAGGTTCCTGGAATGTATTGACTGTGGGAGAAGATACAATAGCAATGTTTAGAAGCATTTAGCCAGGCACAAGAATGGGCATGGAATATGGACCATGTGCAGATTAGATTAGTTTAAATTGGCATCATTGCCAGCACAGACATTGTGGGCTGAAGGGACTGTTCCATGCACTGTGTTTTAATGTTTCGAGAGGATATTGGCAAATTATGTGAGTTGGTAACAATATGGCAGGTGGTGTATGATGTCTACTAATGGGTGTCATTGGTAGAAATAATGAAATGTAAGCGTTTTACAAATGGTGAGAGAGTGGGAAATGTCGACTTTCAAAGGGACCTGGCTTTTCTTGTACTTCATTGAAAGCAAGATTATTTGAGTACAAAACTAAAGTCTTACTATTACACAATGACTTGATAAGACCAGACTGGATAATTGTGTATAATAACAATATTGGATAGAATAGGTTTATTGGGGTCTGGGTCAAAAACAGGCAGATGGGACTAGAGTAGATGGGGAATGTTGGTCGGCAAATTGGGCTGAATGGCTGTTTCCAGACTGTATGACTCTTTTCAGCTCCCTTACCAAAAAATTGATATGCTTACAATAGAAAGGATGGTGCAAATATTCAACAGGTTCCTGAGATTGAACAGGGAAGAATGAAAGATAATCTACAAAACTTTGCGTGCTGACAGCTTTGATGCAGAGGCGATAGTTCAATTGGCTAAGTGAATCTAGAACCAGGAGTCACAATTGCAAAATATAGTTTAAGCCAATTATAACTAAATTGAGGAAAAACATTTTCATAAAGTATGGTGAAAGTTTAGAAATCTCTACCCTGGTGCCCTGAGGGTTTTTGTCATTGCCTGCATTTGTAACAAAATAACTCGATTTACATAATAAAGGATGAAAAGGCAAAATAATATGGAGAAAAGACAAATGAATTGTTGAGTTAAAGTTATGAATAGTGGAGAAGGAATCGCTTACTATTTCTGGAGGAATAGTAAGGCATGATAGTGAATGTCAATTACTAATATTTATGGAATTAATGCAGAAAGTGCTTCAATTATACGTTCCTGCCTGGCATGGAAATACAAAAGGAAAAAGAACCCAACCATGGCTAACAAACAAAGGCTAATTACTGATTCACACTCATAAAACTTGCCAGACATTGTAGCAAACTAGAAAATTGGGAGTAGTTTATACACAACAAAGTAAAAAAAATAGATTTAGGGACGAAAAAGATTTTGGGAAAAATCTTGCAAGAAATATTAAAGTGGACTGTAAAGGCTTCTACAAATACGTAAAAAAAAACAATTAGTGAAATCAAGTGTAGGTAAGCTCCAGTCAGTCAGAGCTCAAAATTTATAATTGGGAAGCGGGAACTGGCAGGGCAATTAAACAAATACTTTGGTTCTGTCTTCACAGAAGAGGACAAGTAACATTCCTGAAATATTAGGGAACCAAGAGCCTAATGAAGGTGAGGAACTAAAGGAAACTAGTATTAATAAGAAAATAATGCTGGGGAAATCAATGGTTGAAAACCTAAGAAATCCCCAGTGTCTAATAATTTAAATTCCAGAGTACGTTAAATTCCAGAGTACTGTGCAAATAGAATCCCTTTCTAGTATTCTATATATTCTAAAACGGTTGCTGCAGATTGGAGGATAGCCATTGTAACCTATTTTATAGGAGAGGCTAAACAGGTAAATACAGACAAGTTAGCTTAACATAATTTGATGTGAAAATTCTGATGTTATTATATGTTATTATAAAAGGGCCTTGGTGAGATCACATTTGAAGTTACACATGGGGTTACGTTAGGTAAGGGGGAGGTACAGCGAGACCTGGGTGTCCTTGTACACCGGTCACTGAAAGTTGGCGTGCAGATACAGCAGGCAGTGAAAAAAGCTAATGGAATGTGTTGGCCTTCATAACAAGACGATTTCAGTATAGGAGTAAAGAGGTTCTTCTGCAGTTGTATAGGGCTCTGGTGAGACCACATCTGGAGTATTGTGTGCAGTTTTGGTCTCCTAATTTGAGTAAGGACATCCTTCTGATTGAGGCAGTGCAGCGTAGGTTCACAAGATTAATCCCTGGGATGGTGGGACTGTCATACGAGGAAAGATTGAAAAGACTAGGCTTGTATTCACTGAGTTTAGAAGGATGAGGGGGTACTTATAGAAACGTATAAAATTATAAAAGGACTGGACAAGCTAGATGCACGAAAAATGTTCCTAATGTTGGGCGAGTCCAGAACCAGGGGCCACAGTCTTAGAATAAAGGGGAGGTCATTTAAGACTGAGTTGAGAAAAAACCTTTTCACCCAGAGAGTTGTGAATTTATGGAATTCCTTGCCACAGAGGGCAGTGGAGGCCAAGTCACTGGATGGATTTAAGAGAGAGTTAGATAGAACTCTAGGGGCAAGTGGAGTCAAGGGATATGGGGAGAAGGCAGGTACGGATTATTGATAGGGGACGATCAGCCATGATCATAATGAATGGCGGTGCTGGCTCGAAGGGCTAAATGGCTTCCTCCTGCACCTATTTTCTATGTTTCTATGGAGTGTTGTGTACAGATTTTGCCCCCTTAACTAAGAAGGAACATATTTGCCATAAAAAGAGTACAATAAAGATTCAACAGCCAGATTAGGGAGATGTGCAACTGTGGTTTGAGAAGATAATTCATCCTCTAGTTTTGTATTAGTTATGAGAAATAAGAGGAGATCAGAATGAAATGTATGTAATTCTGAAAAGAGAAGGCACAATGGAAGCAATATACTTTTTTCCCCTTGCTATATTGTTTGGAAGAGACAGACAACCAAAATGAGAAATGGATTCACTTGTGAGTGAATATGCAGAATTCACAATCACACAAGATTGTAGAAACAAAGTTGCTGAATATTTTAATTAAGGGGAATTTTTTAGTTGCAATAAATTTCATGGGGAGGAGTGGAATATGGTACCGAGGTGATTTATCATTTATCAAATTGAATGACAAAACATGTTCAAAGCTGAATAACTTTCTTATTTTCTACTTATTACGGAGGTACTACTGGTAAAGAGAGCATAGGGTTGTTTCATAGTCACAGTTGCTCTATTTGGAGAAGATGTAAACAGGAATGAGAATGGTGAAAAACAGCCTTCATCACTCTGTACTGGTATCAGTACTACAGATGTCATTCATTCTCTGGTCTCTGGCATGCAGGCAGTGAAGACAGCTAATGGCATATTGGCGTTCATTGCGTGAGGATTTGCGTTTAGGAGCAAGGAGGTCCTACTGCAGTTGTACAGGGCTCTGGTGAGATCGCACCTGGAGTATTGTATGCAATTTTAGTCTCCTAATTTGAGGAAGGACATTCTTGCTATTGAAGTCCAGAGAACGTTCACCAGGTTAATTCTCAGGATGGCGGGACTGACATATGATGAAAGAATGGGTCGACTGTGCTTATATTCACTGGAATGTAGAAGGATGAGAGGGAATCTTATAGAAACATATAAAATTCTTAAGTTATTGGACAAGTTAGATGCAGGAAAAAATGTCTCGATGTTGGGGGGAGTCCACAACCAGGGGTCACAGTTTAAGAATAAGGGGTGAAGTATAAGACTGAGGCCAATAAGGACTGAGATGAGGAAAAACGTTTTCACCCGGAGAGTTGTGGAGGCGTACTGATTTTCGATGATCAGCCACGATCATATTGAATGGTGGTGCTGGCTCGAAGGGCTGAATTGCCTACCGCTGCACCTTTTTTTTCTATGTTTCTGTGCCTTTACTGAGTGTTTTCTGCTCTTTCTGTTATTGTAAATATAGTGTGGCTCGTTAAGCAAAGTACTATTGATTAGAGTTTTGATCAAATATATTAGATTGAGAATTTTGTTTTCATTTAACATGCATGAAAGAAATATCAATATTTGTTAATTTGAAAATTGTAGCACCAAATTTCTAGATTTTTTTCCCCATTTTAAATTCTTCAAATTTTCCTGACATTTAATAGGATTGACAAGGGACAGTTTAATGGATGACCAATAATAGGAATGATTTGCAGGAAAAGAAGGAAGAAGATTTAGATGTTAGAAACATAGAGCTGGGAGGATAAAAAGGAGGGCAAAGCATAGCACTTCCTACTATGGTGTGAGTTTTTAAACATATGGAGGAAAATAAAACATGATTGCTGCAATCCAATCCATGATAATAAAGATAACTGGAATGTTATTTTTTGCATGTCTCAAAATAAACCATACTTCAAAAATATGAAGTGAATTCAACCTCAGTGTTATAGTTGACATCAATTATTTGAGAGGTTAAAATATTTTTAAATGAATGTCAGTTGTATATTTAACCTATATATAATTTATAGTTGATATATCGATTTAAATATATAGTAAAATATATAAACTATAGTAAACTATATTAAGTTTAAATTGATATTGTCCCCAAAATAATGTTTTTAAGGCAGCAGTATGCACAAGCAATAGCACACCATCAAAAGGCACCTGTGGGAGCTATAACATCACAGCAACAGCAACAGCAACAACAGCAGCAGCAACAGCAATTAGCTGTCATTCTGGAACAGTTTCAAGCTTTAAAATTAAGGTAACAACTTGTGGTTTTCAGTTTCTTTAAGGGAGGTGATATTCTTGCACACGTTATTGAGGAGCGGTGCTGATGTACTGACAAATATTTTCATGCAATATTATCGATTAAGGTCATTTGGGTATATTTTTGCCCCAGATAACTAGGCATTTTAAGTGCCTCACAAATAGTTTCTTGTTATCCATGTTTGTGATGTTTTATTCACTCGTATTTTGCACTTTATATCAATCGCGTATCACTTCAATTTAAAGTCAGTCACCATAGTAGAATAGCAGGGAACTTTAGAGAGGAAAAAAAGGAACCATTGACAAATAGAGTGAGTTATCTCCCCTCAGGAGTTGAACGATTGCTGTTTTAATTGGCTATAATTAATTGGGCTGCAGAGATGGTGTGCAAGGCAGAGTTTTTGTTCTTGACCGCTGCTGGCACTATTCAATTAAAATACAGATCCTCCTGAAGATAAATAGCCTTCCCCTTTGAAAAAAATGATTACTTGGGTACATGGTCTGTACCCTGTAAAATATCAATCGCTTCAAAGGGAGGGGATCGGCAGTTGAAGGAGGATGGACTGTTATGTGTCATTGAGCAGTTTGGGCTAATTGGGAAGCATATGAAGAAAATGCTCTCAGCATCTCAAGGCCACTACTGTGGCATCATTATGCTGTAAGACATCGGAGCCGAATTAGTCCATTCAGCCCATCAAATCTACTCTGCAATTCTATTATTCCCTTTCAACCCCATTCTCCTGCTTCCTCCCAGTAATCGTTGACACCCTTATATCATTATTCTTAACTGAAAGCAAAATAGGTTTGTCATCTCCAAAAGAACTATTAAGTCCTGCCAGCAATTATGTTATGGCATCAAAATCATATGTTACCAATAATTCAAAATAATACTTTGTACTTGCAATGAGTAAGATACCTATTTATTAACAAATTGATACTAGAGTATTGTTCTTCTGGCGTTTTCTGATCTTTAATGGTTTATAAGATTTTTTTTTTTTAATTCTAAAGAAACATTAAACCAATCTTGAAAGGTGATGTGAACTTACATTAACTTCTCATTGTCCTTATTTAAATAAATGAATAAGCTTGTCGGGCTAGATTTCAGTGCAGCCATTGGTTTTTCTTCCTTTTTTGTTAAATCACTAAACCTTGGATTTAGATATTCAGTATTACAGTATATATGTACATACTTAAGTATGTATTGTTGCAGGGACACAGGAGTCCAGCCAAAAGCCAAGCGGAACACAAGTTGTATGAATGCGCATATTTTATTCTGTTACAGTATTGCTCCCTACTTCTCCCTGGTCACGGGTGTTGCACGGCCTTAAATACCCTCTCGGGTACAAACCCCGTGACTAGCGCCTCCCACACCGAGACGCCTCCCTCCAGAGCCAAGGGTTCGTTGTGCCCGTGGCTTGCCACCAGGTGTCGCCACAGTATAGCAATTTGCTTGTATTAACTAGACTCAAAGTTGTCTTCATAATTTTTAATAGTCAAAGTTAACTGTTTTCCAAAATTATAAAAAAAATGATTGTTTCATCTGCATTCAGATCTTCAGAGCAAAATCTGATGCCCCCTGTAACAAGATCAATGACTGTACCTGACAGTACCTCAATATGGGAATTGCAAACACCATCACCTCAAGCCTCAGGTAAATATAACCATGCAGTGTACTCATTTACTGATTTTAAAGAATCATTGGGATTTTAATTATCATCCAGAACTGAAACAGTTTAATTCTCAGGGAATATTATATAAAATAGTTCAACCTTATTGTTGGAATTTATGGAAATTAGGAGTGAAGGAAAAGAGGAAATAATGTGAGAATACACAGCTGTCATATGTACATTTAAGCGCTTTTTACACGTATTTAGATGCCTTAACCATCATAATTACGACCTATGATTTTTATTTAACTATTGACAATGGAACATATAATACCTAAGAATTGTTAAGGTACATTTTCTAACCTTTCTTCTAACTCCATCTATTTCCAACAGTGGACATTCCAATGCACTCTTGCATCCCATCCCCAATAACTCTATGCACCTTTGTAGGCATCTGCTCACCTAAAGCTCTGCTCCTTATTTTTTATTCTAGTTGCTTTCCCTTTCCTCACTCTCTCTTTGCAGGCCTACGTTGAACCTCCTCATCACCCGTCCCTAATTTCTCAAATTTTAAATTATGGAGCCAGAGGATATAGGCGTGACACTAAACAAGTACTTTGCAAATGTTTTAACGAAGGAGAAAGATATGGAGGACAGTGAGATCAGTGCAGAGAATACTAATATGCAAGGGCACTTTGAGATCAAGAAGGAGAGGGTATTGGGGTTCTTCAAGATCATTAAATTAGTAAAAATCCCAGGACCTGATGGGATTTATCTCAACTTATTAAATAAGGTAAAAGAGGAGATTGCAAGAGCTTGGTAAAGATGTTTTCATCTTCAGTGTGAAAAGGCTTAACATGCTTTTTCCTGCAAAGTTGGAAAAGTAGGACAGGAGTGAAAGGATGGAATTTAGGAATGGGAGATGAGCATATGCAGGAAGGAAAAGGAGCAGGAAAGAAAAGGAACAGGGTGGTTATGGTGGTGGGAGATTTTGCAAGAACATTGTGCACATCAGTGTGTGGAGGGGTGCAAAGGGAATATTACTTGAACTGTTTGAAGCAAACTTAATTAATTCGGACAACACTCGTCATGGAATGAAGAACGTTTCACCTGCTATGGTTAGATCTAGGTTATCTGTCAGTTCGGAACAGAGGTTGTGATTGTAGCTTATAAAAATGTTACAATAAGACATCCCATGACAATCTCTGATATTATTTCAGCCTAAATTCATTGATTCACTTCCATGATAGAAAATAACAAGTCAGCATGTTTTTGGTCTAAGCAACTTGGACTCTTATTTTGGCACCTTTGTGCAACAAATTAAGCTTTAAATGTTGGTAACTCTCATCCCTAATTATTGTTCTGGCTGCCTCCATGACCCTTTATTCCAGTGGTTCCCAACGTGGGGCGTATGCCCCACAGGGGGGCAATTTGATCTTTAAGGGGGGCAATTGAGCGCGACTGAGGAGGTCTGGGTCCAAATTTTCAATTTTTATTTTCTTGGATTTTCCATCAGGTAAACTATGTAGTTTATGTTTCAGATGTTATTTTGAGTAAATAATTTTTTTGGGGTAAAAAAGGTCTTTATTGTGTAGTTATTACATAATCACCGCACCATTGCTCTTCATGCACGTCGCACGAAGCGCGCGAGGTCACGGGAGAACCTTATTTATTGAATTGGATTTAGAAATGCGATTCAAAGAGCTTTTGCTAAGTTACCCTTATAATATCTATTTCCTCCGTTTTCTCTCAAAGGAAAGCAATGGGGGGGCATCAGGATTTTAGAGGTGATTAGGTGGGGCATGGCCAAAAAAAGGTTGGGGACCACTGCTTTATGCTAACCATTTTGTTTTTATCTGCTTCATTTGTTCCCAATGTGGATGACCAATGAGCTCTTGCGCCTGCCCTAAAAAGGTGTAGCATCCGGTTTACTGGAGATTCCCTATCTAGTATCAATATTAACATTTTAATGCATTAACAAAAATGAAAATAGGAAATTGTAAAACACAAAAATGCAACATAACATTAACTTTTTTCTCGCTTTTCCATTGTGTGAGAAATATATCCAGCCTCTTTAAACGAATAACTTACATTTCTGAAACGTTTAATAATTAGCTCTAATTTCAACTCTTAATACAAAGTGAAATGGTGTAGATTTTGATTGCTGGCATGATATACCTAGATGACTATTTGAGGCATGATCTTTCTTTATCACAAGACATTTTAATTTCCCTGGCAATGCACATTGCCCTATAACCTGCTGGTAAAAAATAATCATCTTGCTCTTACTGTATGCTGAAAATTGCAGATTGCTGAAAATAAAATAAGAGAACGTATGGAATTGATTCTGTCTTTTAACATTTTATTATCCTCCCCACCCCTATGGAACCAAATTCCCACCTGTCAGTCTGCACTGAGTAACGGATTGGTAATCTACAATGCTCGCCAGAGTTTCTCTATGATTTATCACTAGGTTTCCAAGGACCAGGTTTCAAGGGTTATGAGGAGAAGTTAGAAAAATGGGATTAGGAGGCAGAGATCAGCCATGATTGAATGGCGGAGTAGACTAGATGGGCCGAATAGAGTAATTCTGCTCCTATAACTTGTGAACGTGTGAATTGGATATTAGAGCTTTTCTTACCTATTTATGTCATGTACAAGAATGGAACCTATTTTGAGTTGAAAGTGTTTAGATTTTATTTGATGAGCGTGTCAACATTTCTACTTCTCTCAGGTTGGGATTGTGGCAGTGTGTGGGACTTGCCAGTAGATTCTTCAGCTCAGAATTCCTCTGTTGATCAAATCCAGCAGATGGAGAGAGGAAAAGCTGCCAAGGTAAATACAAGAAGTATCCTGACCTGATTTGGAAAAGAGCTGTGTTGTTGCTGCCCAGAACTCATTTTGTTTTTCATTTAGTTTAAGTACTGAAGATTGTAGAAGTTAGCAGACTAAATAAACACCAATAGAATAATTAAGAACATTTAAACTAAATTAATTAACTCAAATGAAAACCTTTTTCCCAGCAGCTGATTTCCCCCATTCATTTGAATGGGCCTCTTTGTGCCAAGTTAACTACGCAAAAGTCCAGATAGAGCAAAACTCCGCAAATCAGGATTGCTGTCTTACTTAATTTCAAATTGTTCGACGTGTGCATCCTGACATTTAGAAAGTATTTAAAATGTTGAGAATTTTTTTTTGTTTAAAAATCGCAGCATACACTTATCCACACTACTAATTTTAAAGCAATGTAAATTGATGCCGTGCCATTTTCCTCTCTTGAATTCAACACTGAAACAGTTGCTTTTCCAGTACAACAGGCCAGGATATTGGGACAGATTCCAGCAAAAATAAAAAAAGGACAATTATGAAGCTCCTAGAATTTGCTTATACATGTATCAAAAATGAACTAGAAATTAATCTTAAAATTGTAAGATGGTGGAATCGGTTTTCAAGTTCAGTTCAAATTTATTTGTCACATGTACCATAATGTGCAGTGAAATTTAATTTATTCGATTCCAAACAACTATTTCGCAAATTAAGATTTTCTAATAAGAATAAATTTATTTTGAGTCATGTTTTAGTGACTTGCTGATTCATTTGATATTTCATGTTTAGCTTGACCAAGAAAGGAGAGAAACAGATATTAGGGCAAAAAGGAAAGAAGAGGAAAGAAAACAAGAAGGAATTTGTCGCCACCAAGAGGAGGTACTGCGGAGGCAAGAGGAGGAAAAGAACCGAAGGGAGGAAGAGCAGCTGATGAGGAGGAAACAGGTACGTTTAAGAGCAGAATTTAGGAATAAAGGCAGTTCCCATTACACCAGCTCGGCAGTTGATACTGTCAAAATTCATAACAAAAGTTATGAAATAAAGTCGTAGTTACATTTTTGTTTATGAAATGTGGTTGATTGCAACAAGTTCTAGTTATCTTTATTTTTATTAGAATTAATATGGGTATAAGAAGAATAGATTTCTACTTTGTTTCCCTATATCTATTCTCAGTAAATGGTTCCAGAACTAATTGTGCCATTAGAATTGATTGTTCAAAATTTAAATTTAATTTCTGAAAGGCACTGAACACTTAAATTCATGTTTGGTGTAATGAAGATCAAAAATTTGATAGCACGTTGCTGTCTGAAACATGCATGTTTCCACACCCTCTATGTAGAGCATATGTATAGCGTAGGAACATGGCATTCAACCCATAATCTCTGTACCGAACATGATGCTAGATTAAATCAATCTCCTCTTCAGGAATGAGTTGCTGGGAAACCCAGTAAAGTTGAGGTCCCTTTGAATTTGACAAGTCCTTATTAGAATTTCTTTACCCAAGTACCTTCGATAGCAGTTCTCAAACCCAAAACCTCTGCTTGAATGAGAACGCTACCGCTTGCAAGGTCCCACCTAACCTGACCTGACGTAAGTATATTGCCATTCTCCTTTGTCATAAGGTCAAAATCCCAAACCTCCCACTTAACAGCATAATGGGAGTATCTTCACAGCATGGATTGCAGCAGTTCAACATGGCTTACCTGCCACTTTTTTGAGGGCATTTAGAGATGCACAATGATATCCACTTCCCAAGAATGAATTAAAAACAGCTGAGCTACATTGGTGAGTGCAATAATGGAGTATTTGAAGAGTACTTCAGTGATTTGTTATATGTTGCAACAAATACAACGCAAAGCTGCTGGCCCTGACGGCATCCCCGGGCGCGTGCTCAGGGCCTGTGCTGCGCAGCTGACAGACGTCTGGACTGACATCTTCAACCTGTCACTTGCCCAAGCAGTTGTCCCCACTTGCCTTAAAACCACCTCCATCGTGCCAGTGCCAAAACACTCCACTGCGGCAAGCCTCAACGACATCCGTCCAGTTGCACTTACCCCCATCATCACCAAGTGCTTCGAGAGGCTGGTCCTGGCACACCTCAAAAGCTGCCTACCCCCCACACTGGATCCCTATCAGTTTGCCTACCGCAAGAACAGGAGTACGGAGGATGCCATCTCTACGGCACTTCACTCCGCCCTCTCCCACCTCGACAACAGAGACACTTACGTAAGAATGCTGTTCATCGATTACAGCTCAGCATTCAACACCATTATACCATCAAAACTGATCACCAAACTCGGTAACCTGGGCATCGACCCCTCCCTCTGCAACTGGATACTGGACTTTCTAACCAACAGACCCCAGTCTGTGAGGTTAGACAAGCACACCTCTTCAACCCTCACCCTGAACACCGGCGTTCCACAGGGCTGTGTGCTGAGCCCCCTCCTCTACTCCCTCTTCACCTATGACTGCACACCTGTACATGGTACTAACACCGTCATCAAGTATGCAGATGATACAACGGTGATTGGCCTCATCAGCAACAACGATGAGCTGGCCTACAGGGAGGAGGTCCAGCACTTAGCAGCATGGTGCGCTGACAACAACCTGGCCCTTAACTCCAAGAAGACCAAGGAGCTCATTGTAGACTTCAGGAAGTCCAGAGGCGGCACGCACACCCCCATCCACATTAACGGGACGGAGGTGGAACGTGATTCTAGCTTCAGGTTCCTGGGAGTCAACATCTCCGATGACCTCTCTTGGACCCACAATACCTCTACTCTGATCAAGAACGCTCATCAGCGTCTCTTCTTCCTGAGGAGACTGAAGAAGGTCCATCTGTCTCCTCAGATCCTGGTGAACTTCTACCGCTGCACCATCGAGAGCATCCTTACCAACTGCATCACAGTATGGTATGGCAACTGCTCTGTCTCCGACCGGAAGGCATTGCAGAGGGTGGTGAAAATTGCCCAACGCATCACCGGTTCCTCGCTCCCCTCCATTGAGTCTGTCCAAAGCAAGCGCTGTCTGCGGAGGGCGCTCAGCATCGCCAAGGACTGCTCTCACCCCAACCATGGACTGTTTACCCTCCTACCATCCGGGAGGCGCTACAGGTCTCTCCGTTGCCGAACCAGCAGGTCGAGGAACAGCTTCTTTCCGGCGGCTGTCACTCTACTCAACAACGTACCTCGGTGACTGACAATCACCCCCCCCCCCCCCGGATACTTATTATTATTTATTCAAATCGTTTGCTATGTCGCTCTTCAAGGGAGATGCTAAATGCATTTCATTGTCTCTGTACTGTACACTGACAATGACAATTAAAATTGAATCTGAATCTGAATCTGATACCTACTTCTCTGGTGTTCAGTTTGTGTTAATACCTCCATGTAGGTGTTCCCCAAGTTGAACTTTTATGTGGAATGCAAGTATAATGGCATATTTAATTACAGATTTCATCAGAGAGTGCAAATATACAATTTTTCCCCGTAAGTTTACTTTTTCAGGCTCGATGATGCAATATACAACGGATGGAAAATTTGAAAAGCATTATTAATTTGATTATCAAGGTAATTTTATCTGTTTTCTTGGCCTTAGGAAGACGCACTGCGACGTCAAAGAGAGCATGAAGCAGCACTCCGCCGGCAAATGGAAGAGGAAGAACGGCAACAACAAGAAGAAGCCCGACGGAGGCATGAAGAAAGGCAAAGAGAAGACGAAGAGAGGCGACAGAGGGAAGAATTGCTTCGAAAACAGGTACTTGCACAAACATAGGATTTTTTTTTTCCTTTTGAGTTAATTTTCCAATATGAAGCCACCCCAATATTTTTTATTGGATCATTTTAAAAGTTATCATGTACGTGTTGTCAATGTTAAACCTACAGATATTTGGAATACATAGGAGAGTAATCTTGATAAAACTTAATGTTGAAGCCATTGTAAATCTGAATTCGATGTACACATTTCATGGTATTTCATCAATTTCGTGCTGTTCAATTTTGAATTTTTATGAAAAATTGCACATTTTTATTTATGCTGGCTTTAAAGCATCAACTGATCTGGTCATTTGTTTTAATAATTTAATTTTAGTTTTGAATTTGGCAAAAGCAATATATATTGATATTATGAAAGCTCTGCAGAATTTTAACATAGCACAGTACATCACAGGAACGGGTTCTTCGGCTCACAGTGTATGTGCCGAACATGATGCTAAGTTAAACGGATCTCATATGCCTTTCTTCCTTTTAGAGGCTGTCTAAAAGCCTCTTAAACGCCACTATCTTATCTACCTTCACCACCACATCTGGCAATGCTTTTCAGGCCCTCACTAAGCTCTGGAAAAAGATCTTGCACCAAACATCTCCATTATACTTTCCCCCCTCTCCCCTTATAGCTCTGCTCTCTCATGTTGGACATTTCCACTCTGGGAAAAAGACTCTGACTGTCTACCATATAGAAACATAGAAATTAGGTGCAGGAGTAGGCCATTCGGCCCTTCGAGCCTGCACCGCCATTCAATATGATCATGGCTGATCATCCAACTCAGTATCCCATCCCTGCCTTCTCTCCATACTCCCTGATCCCCTTAGCCACAAGGGCCACATCTAACTCCCTCTTAAATATAGCCAATGAACTGGCCTCAACTACCCTCTGTGGCAGAGAGTTCCAGAGATTCACCACTCTCTGTGTGAAAAAAGTTCTTCTCATCTCGGTTTTAAAGGATTTCCCCCTTATCCTTAAGCTGTGACCCCTTGTCCTGGGTGTCATGGCATATCTATGCCACTCATAATTTTATATACTTTCAAGTCTCCTCTCAACCTCCGTTCCAGAGAAATAATACAAGTCTATTCAACCTCTCCCTTTTAGTGAAACCCTCTAATCCATGCAGCATTCAGTATTTTCCTCTGCATCCTCTCCAAAGCCTCCACATCTTTCCAGTCTAAACTGCATGCAATACTCCAAATGTGGCCTAATCAAAGTCCTATGTCGTTACATCATGGCTTCCTCACTCATATTCAATGCCCCCAGCAATGGAAGCAGGCATTCAATATGCCTTCTTTCTATCTTTACCAGTTTTCTATATGTTGAGGTTTTGTATAATTACTTAAAGAAATAATTTAGGTTCAGCACTCTGGTTTTTGCAATGAAAGGAAGAAGAACGGCGACGCAAAGATGAAGAAACAGCACGGTGGATGATGGAGGAGGAACAGGCTCGGCAGCGGCGTGTTGAAGAAGATAATCGGCTAAAATTGGAGGAAGAGAATCGCCTTCGATTGGAGGAAGAGGAGCAGAAAAGAAAAGATCTGGAGCGTCATAAAGAGCTGCAGAAGCAAGAAGCAATGAGGCAGAGACAGCAGCAGCAGGAGGCATTGCGACGTTTACAGCAACAGCAGCAGCAACAGCACTTGGCCCAAATGAAGGTACATTTGTCTTTTCTGGGAACGGCAATTAAATAAAAATAAATTGTATAAATGTGTAATGCATGTAAATATCAATTGTTAATAACATTTCAATTAAGGTATTAAAGTATTTAAATGTATTTTTGAATTAGCATTTAAAGATTTTCTGTTGAGGATCCCATGTGGTTAATGAAAGGCATGCAACATACTCATAAACCTATTGTGAGAAGATACAGTCCCTAACCCCACAATCATGTAGCTTTTCTTAAACTATTAGTTGTTTTTCTTTCTTAATAATGTCATAATTTTCATGCATTGGACATTTGTGGGGCAATCCACCTGCCTCTCAAAACTTGTAATAAAAAATTCTAAGTCTCATTTACCTTTTCGTGGCCGTATCCAGTCCCTAAATTCTTTCAGAACTAAATAATAGCAACTTGTATTTCAAAAAGCTCACACATAAGTTGATGAACAAGGTTAGAGCACATGAGATCGGGGGTAAAAATAATGTGGAATCAAAGTTGGTGAACCACAATATGAACATACAGGTCTTTCTCGGGTTGGGAGACTGTGACTAGTGGGCTCCACATAGATTGATGCTTTGGCACATGCATGAAAATAAGCAGAGTGGTTGTTAAATTAAACTATTTTTGCTCCACTTGCTGGTTGAAAACTGTACCTTTGCTGTTTTGAGTCAGTTTGATCAGTGCCATTAATGATTTTGTTTCATCATTTGGACCTTTAACCTCAGTTAAGGGGAGGTAGACAAAAATGCTGGAGAAACTCGGCAGCATCTATGGAGCAAAGGAATAGGTGACGTTTTGGGACGAGACCCTTCTTCAGACTGATGTGGAGTTGGGGGTGGGGGGGGGAGGGAGGTGGGAAGAAGAAAGGAAGAGGCGGAGACAGTAGGCTGTGGAAGAGCTGGGATGGGGAAGGAGGGAGAAAGCAAGGACTACCTGAAATTGGAGGTCAATGTTCATACTGCTGTGGTGTAAACTACCCAAGCAAACTATGAGGTGTTGCTCCTCCAATTTACAGTCGGACTCTGTCTGGCCATGGAGGAGGCCCAGGACTGAAAGGTTGGATTGGGAATGGGAGGGGGAGTTGAAGTGCTGAGCCACCGGGAGATCAGGTTGGTTAGTGCGAACCGAGTGGAGCGAAGCGATCGACAAGCCTACGCTTGGTCTCACCGATGTAGAGCAGCTGGCACTTAGAGCAGTGGATGCAATAGATGAGGTTGGAGGAGGTGCAGGTGAACCTCTGCCTCACCTGGAAAGACTGCTTGGGTCCTTGGATGGAGTCAAGGGGGGAGGTAGAGCGACAAGTGTTGCATTTCCTGTGGTTGCAAGGAAAAGTATCGGTGGACGGGGTGGTTTGGGTGGGAAGGGACAAATTGACCAGGGAGTTACGGAGGGAACGGTCTCTGCAGAAAGCCAAAAGGGGAGTAGATGGGAAGATGTGGCCAGTGGGATCCCGTTGGAGGTGGCGAATATGTCGGAGGATTATTTGATGTATGTGACGGTTAGTGGGGTGGAAGGTGAGGACAAGGGGGATTCTGCTCTTGTTACTAGTGGGGGTTGGGGGGTGAGAGCGGAGCTACGGGATATAGAGGAGACCCTTGAGAGCTTCATCTATAGTCGAAGAGGAGAACCCCCGTTCCATAAAGAATGAAGACATCTCCGATGCCCTGGGTTGGAAGACCTCATCCTGGGTGCAGATTCGGCGTAGACGGAGGAATTGGGAGTAGGTGATGGAGTTCTTACAGGAAGCAGGGTGGGAAGAAGTGCCGGATGGAATTTAGTGGTGAAATGGATGAAGTCAGTGAGTTCTGTATGGGTGCAGGAGGTGGCACCAATGCACTCGTCAATGTAGCGGAGGTAGAGTTCGGTGATAGGGCCATGGTCCGCCTCGAACAGGGATTGTTCGATGTACCCTACAAAGAGGCCCGTGCGCGTACCCATAGTTAAGGGAAATGGGTTTTGATGAAATTCATACGATTATTTGTGAAGCTTTAAACAAAATATACCTTCATTTTCAAATAGCTCATGCCGCATGTAGCAAACGGGAATGGAAAATATCTAATATATCATTTGCATTAATTTTGCTATACGCCAAAATAAGAAGAAAAATAATTTAATGCATTTCATACCTCTGATCTAGCATTTACCAAGTGATGTGCTTCACACTCATTGCTCTTGTTAGAATGATTATTCATGCTGTTTTTAAATAAGATTTATCTATCCAAAGCTAGCTAAAGTATGTAAAAAGCAAGAAAAGTAAATTGGAGGCCTTCAGGGGCAGGAGGAATAACAAGAAAATCAGGGGAAAATGGGTTTGGCCTTGATCTTTATATGAGGAAGCAATGAATGGACCTTTGATTTTTGAGGAAAATGCTGGCTGTTCTGCACAAAAATGCTGACATTTTCTCACATAAACGCCAGCAAGTTCAAGGTGGCCATATTTACAAATGTGAATGCAGAATACCTAAGCTTGCCAGCAGAGATTCTCGACAGTGCTCTGTGCTAGAACCGATGAGCCCAGCTTGTGACTGGCAATACATGCCAATTCTCCATAACTTATGGTGGCAAATGCAATTAAACAAATGAGCAAAGGGACTTTATCCCCATTTATTTGAATGGACAGAAACAACCTTGAGGAAGCAAACTGCATTTTAAATTTACTTTTTGATTGTTTTTTATTTTATTTCTATTTCTTTTGAAGTATTCTATTTTTAATTATTAGTTAATATTTTTTAAATTTCAGTTTTTAATAGCATAAATATATTTACATTTTCTGAATGTCAGAAACATAGCCATGAACATTCCCCCCAACTACAAGTGTGGAAAGCCTTCCGAAAACTGTAGCTTCATTCGGGATGTTGGTGTTGGGAGATCCACACAAATTAATCTTACCATGGATAAAAAAATATATAAAAATCTGCTAGATGAATGGAATGTATTGTGATACTGTTTAAAGATATCATTTTTTGCCTTCATAACTTTAAAAATCATAATTAAATTTCATCAATGTGGATGAAACTTCACATCTGCAAAACACGTGATATTTGAATAGGTAAAATGATGAGTGGCTCTGAAAAGCCTAGGGTGCGCTTAGAAAATAAGAAATTTACTGGACCAGTCTGGAACCAAAACATCCGAATTCATTGTTCAGAATTTTTCATTCTTAATTTAATCCAATTTTTCACCAGCTTCCTTCCTCTTCAACGTGGGGCCAGCAGTCATCTTCAGTTTCATCACAGCCCCAGGGTACACTATCATTAGCTGAAATACAGAAATTGGAGGAAGAAAGGGAGAGGCAACTACAGGAAGAGGTAATGCAATATATTGAAATATGAACATTAGTATTTTCAATTAAATCATGAAGTTACTAAAGATTTTTAGAAGAATTGGTTCTCATTTATCTATGGTTTATGAACTTTGCTGACCATAATAGCTTTTTTGGAATATATTTGGCAAAACATACCTTTAAGCTATTAAAAAAATACCTGTCCCATCCTTGAGTTACAAAAAGTATTTGCTGCATTGCCTGGCCAAATTGAAATTTTCCATTGACCGAATGAAGAAACTTAATGTTTGGGACAAAGCAATGTCATGTAAATGAAAGTAGTCATGTTTAGTATTTTGTTGCATATCCTTTCAATGCAATGACTGCTTAAAGTCTGCGATTCATGGACATCACCAGTTGCTGGGTGTCTTCCCTGGTGATGCTCTGCCAGGCCTGTATTGCAGCCATCTTTAGCATGTGCTTGTTTTGGGGGGCTAGTCCCCTTCAGTTTTCTCTTTAGCATATAAAAGGCATGCTCAATTGGGTTCAGATCAGGTGATTGACTAGGCCACTCATGCATTGACCATTTTTTAGCTTTGAAAAACTCCTTTGTTGCTTTAGAGTACCATGGCCCAATCCCCAAACTACCTTCGCTACATTGACGACTGCATTGGTGCTACCTCCTGCACTCACTGACTTCATCCATTTCACCACTAACTTCCATCCGGCACTCAAATACACCTGGACCATTTCCAACATCTCCCTACCGTTTCTAGACCTCAATATCTCCATCGCAGGTAACAGACTACTGACCAACATCTACTACAAACCCACTGACTCCCATGGCCATCTGGACTACACTTCATCCCACCCTGCTTCCTGTAAGGACTCCACCCCTACTTCCAATTCCTCTGTCTACACCGCATCTACACCCAGGATGAGATGTTTCAAACCAGGGCATCGGAGATGTCCTCATTCTTTAGGGAACGGGGGTTCCCCTCTTCTACTATAGATGAGGCTCTCACCAGAGTCTCTGATATACCCGCTGAGTTTCTCCAGTATTTTTGTCTATCTTTGTTGCTTAGCAGTATGTTTGGGATCATTGTTTTGCTGTAGATTGAACCGCCGGCCGATGAGTTTTGAGGCATTTGTTTGAACTTGAGCAGATAGGATGTGTTTACACACTGCAGAATTCATTATGCTTCTACCATCAACAGTTGTATCATCAATGAAGATAAGTGAGCCAGTACCTTCAGCAGCCATACATGCCCAGGCCATAACACCCCCACCACCGTGTTTCACAGAAGAGGTGGTATGCTTTGGATCCTGGGCAGTTCCTTCTCTCCTCCATACTTTGGTCTTGCCATCACTCTGAAATAAGTTAATTTTCATCTCATCTGTCCACTAGACTTTTCCAGAACTGAGGTTGCTCTTTTAAGTACTTCTTGGCAAATTATAACCCGGCCATCCTATTTTTGTGGCTAACCAGTGGTTTGCATCTTGCAGTGTAGCCTCTGTATTTCTGATCATGAAGTCTTCTGCGGACAGTGGTCATTGGCAAATCCACACCTGACTCCTGAAGAGTGTTTCTGATCTGTCGGACAGGGGTTTGAGGATTTTTCTTTATTATAGAGAGAATTCTTCTGTCATCAGCTGTGGAGGTCTTCCTTGGCCTGCCAGTCCCTTTGCAATTAGTAAGCTCACCAGTGCTCTCTTTCTTCTTAATGATATTCCAAACAGTTGATTTTGATAAGCCTAAGGTTTGGCTGATGTCTCTTAACAGTTTTATTCTTGTTTCTCAGTCTCATAATGGCTTATTTGACTTTCATTGGCACAACTTTGGTCCTCTTGTTGATAAACAGCAATCAAAGTTTCAAAAGGTCGTGGAGAGACTGGAGGAAAGACTAGGTGCTGAGAGCTCTCTTATACCTGAATGAATGAGGCATTTAAACACACCTGAGCAATTACAAACACCTGTGAAGTCATGTGTCCCAAACATTATGCTGCCCTGAAATAGGGGGACTATGTATAAGCACTGCTGTAATTTCTACATGGTGAAAACAAAATGCATAAAAATATCCTTTAATAAAATCTGACAATGTGCCACTTTAACCACATGTGATTTTTTTTTTCTATTACAAATCTCAAATGGTGGCGTACAGAAGCAAATAAATAAATGATGGGTCTTTGTCTCAAACATTATGGAGGGCACGATATGTTTTTAGGAGACAAGTTATCAGGATGAGAATTCCAGAGTTTTAAGGCTTTGTTTGCTGGTAAAAAATATCAGCTCAGTGCTCTTTGATACTGAAGGATAGGTGGAAATATGTTTGACGTATTATTGGGGTATTGCTATCTGGTATGATCACGCATGGTGAACTGGAGATACAGTTGGACAAAGCCAAAAACATGGAATTATTTTAAATTGAGGTAGGAAATGGTAATGTTCATGTTCTCTATTTTTTAAAGTCTTCTTTATGTTTAAGTTGTGCTTTGCCAATCACAGAGGCGGCATCAGCAGGAGTTGATGAAAGTTTTGCAACAACAGCAAAACCAGCAACAGAAACTGACAGGATGGGGTAATATTCCTAAAGCTTCCGTTAACACCAAATCACTTTTGGAAATTCAGCAAGAGGAATTCAGGCAAATGCAGAAACAGCAGGAAAACAAAGCTCAGCCAAGGACAGTAAGTATTCTTTAAAAAAATATTTTTGTTAATGTTATTTTTACTGAATGTCTATTCAGAATAAAGTCACAAAATATTGTTCTGATCAATTTTCAGCAAAATGTTAGCACATTTGAATTTCATGATGTAATATACTGATGAGCAGAAAATGTTTTACTCATTGCATTACCCTAATTTTGCTTGAACAGAGAAGTAAGGTCAGGTAACAATAAGCAGGTCAGGCAGCAAATGTTCAGGAATAAACTGTTGATGATGCATCTTCACAAAAATTCATGAGCTGAAACGTTATTTCCCTCTGCACATGTTGTTTTGTGTCTGATTACTGGCATTTGCAGTATTTTGCTTCTTTATGCTATATTCTTGATTGATATAGTAATGGGCAAGGCAAGGCAATCAGAAGACAATCAATCCTTCGTAATATCTAATTGCAAAGCTGCAGAAATCATCGGTATTTCTAAGATTAAATTTCCACCGATCTGCAATGAATAATTTGCGAAAAAGTAGTGTCATTGGTTATGTGCCATATTCACCAAATTAAATTTATCTAATTCCAAAAAACAAAAGTCTGAACGCTTGTTTATGAAATGTAAACAATTTAGGAAATAACTAAGTAGAAACAGCTACTGCAGTTGCTGGTTTACAAAAAAAACCCCACAAATTGCTGGAGTAACTCGGGGTCAGGCAGCATCTCTGGAGTACATGTATGGGTGAGTTCCGGGTTGGAAGAATTGTCCTGACCCCAAACACCAGAATTCATTGATAAATGACTGTGGGTAAATATCTTGCCTTTAACCGTGACATGGCCGAATGGCAAGTTTAAATTGGTATCTGGAGTCTCCATACTATGGAATGTGATTCTTGGTAATTTCATTGAATGCAAATAAATTGCTAAATGTAATAAGATGTTGGAAAAGATCTACTGCCATCTGGTGGCCACTGGCTTCCTATACGGTTCTTCCAATATGGGCTTGGGTTTAGTCTTTTGATGGAAAGTTAGCTCCTGGAATATTGACTTGGCCCAGTTACAGGGTTCTCTCAGCAAACGTGTCTGGTTGCAATGACTGAAACCCTTTGACAGCAAATGAGACTTTAGCCTGTTCTTTAATTGCAATTCACCACTGAACCCATGCAGAATGCCTCTATAATATTCACAAGCATTCAAAAATACTAATTTATCTTTTAAAAATAACAAAAAGATTCAATATATCTGAAAACGACATGCACTAAAATTATTCACTTAAAATAAACGAACTAAATTAAAATTGGGTAAAAAATACCCCCTTTCCATTTGCCAGGCTGTCTCATTCTCATGGATTTCTGTGAGGTAATTGTGCTCATGTTGGGTTTTACCTGGCCCAGACTCAGCAGGCAATTTTCCCAGCTTCAGAGGTGGGATGTATGTGGCGGTTTGTAAATCCTCTTGGAACACCATTGGGTATCCACATGTGGAGCAAGGACAGCCCGCAAATATACAGCATTGTGAAGTTGCCATTTTTACTGTAAGCCTATGCTTAAGGTAGACTGGAGGTTTATAAGAAATGTATTAGAGGTTTATTATGTCCAAAATAATTGGACGTAACTTTAGAAAGCCAAATTATCTCTTTCTGTATGATGAATGTCTAATCCTGTACCATTCATACACCCAATAGGATTTTAAAAATCTGTTTGTGTTTATAGCACTGCTATGATTTTCCTCATCGTCACTCCCATTATCAAAGCCTGCTTAAAACGCTAATTAAATATGAATGTCCATATTTTATGATGACAAGAACTTTTGAGAATAGAAAAATTAAATCTTTATATGGCAAGCACTTTACTTGCTCAAAAATACACCATTTACTGATGCGCATTACTTAAAGACTTTGATAGATTTAAATCAAGAATGCCACAGATACAATTGATAGAGCAAAATGTGAGAAGTATTGCCTTTTTACAAAATGCTTCCTATAGTTTCCAATCCAACCGTTCAGATAATTGAACTAATTCTGACATGCCAAAAAGGGAAGTAAATTAATAGTTAATTATCGACAATAGGTGCAGGAGTAGGCCCTTTGAGCCAGCACTGCCATCCAATGTGATCATGGCTGATCATCCACAATCAGTACCCCGTTCCTGCCTTCTCCCCATATCCCCCGACTCCGCTATCTTTAAGATTTATAATAATGTCTCTTAATTTCTTTCTTTGTACTGTATTAAAATAAATTGTCTAAAATGTCCATGAATGCAATTCCCACGGCCTGGCTCCTTTCCTTCCCTCAGTGTTCATCGCGGTGTTTGTTCCAGGACTGTGCTCTTAACTTTAAACAATTGATTTGGAATTGATTTAAATCAGTTAAAAAATGAAAATATTGAATTTTAATTTAATTATGATAATTACAAATATACATATAGAGACCTTTAAAGAAAAATAATGAATTAAATTAAAGTTTATAAATCCTAGAAATTGCAATAGGACGGCACTATATGCACCAGCTATGGCTGGCATTCATTGAAGAGACCTTCCTGTTGCCTTGTGACTTTAATGAATACCTCTGCATTTAATGGTGCTTTCAATGGTGAGGTGAGAGGTCAGAAGTGTCTGGTGCATTTGGTCTTCTGGAGCAATTTGTACTTTGTAGTGCAGTGCACAAGCTGAGAAGTCTGCACTTTATCACTGGCTGTTTATCAGCGGATTCTATTGAAATTTAAAAATATGACATTGAAATTCTGTTGTTTTACCCAGCTTGTAGTATTCCTGAATCATAACATAGAAGCTTAATTGTTTAAATACATATTTTCTCTCTTTTATGAATCTCTCACATATCACCTTTAATAATTTCCTATTTTTCCCTGTCACCTCTCCAAATCCCCTCCACCCTCTCTACTAAAAATAGTCAGCAGCAATGAAGCTTAACATGTCTGGCAGCCATGAAGAATCATCATACAAAAACACCCCAGCAATTAAAAGAGAGGAATCATCAAATAAGAGATTGGAGAGGAACCAGGTAAGTTTGGTGAGAATGGCTTTGTCGAACAAAAGTCTGTAGATAATCGCATTTCCCTGACATGTAGTCCCTTCTACCAAATGGACTTGATTTTATAACAAAAATGCCGAATGGGGAGCGGATATGGAAAAAGTGGTTTCAGCTAAAAAAAGACTCATAAGCCTTTTCGGAAAAGGCTTGCTCATGTTTTAGATTTCCAGTAGTGTTGATTAAGGATTTAATATTTGATTCTGAAGGTAGACAAAAATGCTGGAGAAACTCAGCGAGTGAGGCAGCATAATAATAATAATAATATATTTTATTGTCATTGTACATCAGTGCAACAAGATTTGGTATGCAGCTTCCATCCGATGTCAAAAAAATAAATAAATAAACTGCGACGTGACCGTCTGAGGGAGACAGTCCAGAGGGGGTGGGGGGCACTCAGCAGGGCCGGTTCAGAGCCGCTATAGCTCTGGGAATGAAGCTGTTTCTGAGTCTGGAGGTTCGGGCGTAGAAGACCTTGTAACGTCTGCCGGGGGGAAGTAGTTTGAACAGTCCAAGGGTGTGAGGAGTCTTTATGGATGCTGACGCCCTTCCTGAGGCACCGTGTGTAGTAGATGCCCTCCAAGGCTGGTAGCTGTGTCCATGCATCGATGGAGCGAAGGAATAGGTGACGTTTCGGGTTGAGACCCTTCTTCAGCTTCCCCCGCTGAGTTTCTCCAGCATTTTTGTCTACCTTTGGAATCAAATATTACCAGCACACCTTCGATTTTTCCAGCATTTGCAGTTCTTTCTTAAATAATGTTTGATTCCAGTCCTTTTTTTTTCATACTGCAGTTTTAAAATATAATAATATTTGCAAATTTATTTGTAATTTGAATCCATTCCAAAAAAACATAGATTTATAATTTTGTTAAAAATAGTGTGTATGTTTCCATTTCTCATCAGCAATCCCTTTGCCCACTGATATTATTTCCTACACTTTGTCATTTATGTTATCTATTTGTTTTGTCTCTCTCCTCATCAGAGGCACTTTGCTTCTTTGCTATCTTAAAGCTGGTTAGTAAATACATTTTTTTAGGTGCCCTGCTACCCTAGTTTTATGTTGCTGGGATAGCCCACAGACTCACATGTATAATAGATCTTCCATATGTATTTTATCATGGGTTGGTTTTGCTTATAATCAATGCTTTTGATTACCTTCGACTCTAAAGTCATTTTCTATACATTCTCCTTGCCATCTTCCCATTTGTTCCAAAGATTCCGACCCCTCCTTAGCTAAAATCAAACGGCTTTTCTAAGCACTGTTCTGGTCCACTGACTATTCCCAACTCCCCCACCACTCTCAAGTGAGTTGAGCGTTTTGATGGCATGGGGGCTAGTTACAAAGAGATAAACTGTTCACATTAATTGTCATGGCGTTGTGTGGGGTGCAGGAATGATATATTGGAGGTCATTATTTAGCGGGAATGGATCACTTAAATGAGTTGAGTGTTGGAGAATATTGAGCAAAATGAGAGAAAGATGCTGTGACTGTCTTCTTTATTTCTATAACGCAGATCCTTGTGGTCCGAGGATACGCCAAGCCATGGCTCATTCTGAAATCACTGTTTATTTAACACACACTTTGATGTGTGGTTTTTCTTTACTCTTACATATCAATTGCATGAGGAATCTACAGAAGGATGTCATAAATGTGTGAAGCACATTTGTCCATAGTGTTTGGTTCATTTCATAGCAAATTGTCACAGATGCTGACATTTTTAAATAAAAACCTCATGCTGGAGATTAGTTAGGCAACAGCTGTGGATACATGGTTAATATCTTGAGTCATTAGCCTTTCACCTGAAATTGATTATTCTTAAATCATTTTGGTATTAAAAATTCATGGTTTTATTGCCAAATTAATTCTGGCAATAAAGTATTATGTAAAACCCATACATAAAATATTTATAGCTTGAGTTGCCTTTCTCTTTACAGGCTCTTTTAATAATAATCTGTTTAAAAAAATCAAACGGATAATTTATACTATAATATTTTCATAGTTCATTTCTAAGTTTTCAGTTAATATTTATCTTTAAAGGGGGAAAACTGTAGATTTCAATGCTTTGTTGCCAATATTGCAATTACCCTCAAGATAATCTATGTATGCTATTTTTAATTATAATTCATCATCTTTCTTCAAGTTAATTTGTTGCAAATCATTTTCAACTTGTATCACTTCAATCTAATGAGGTGAAGACAAATTTGGTAGTTTTTAAAGCATTAATTGTAGCTGTGTGAAGGAATGAGTGCTCATTAAAACCAATTAATATTGTGAGATTTGACGGATATTCCCTGGGGTCGAACAGTTGGACTCCACTAAATCATTAGTGCAAAATTATGTTCCTGTAAAAAAATGCTTTGATTTGCTTTTGAGTGTGTGAGTGAAAAATGATTATCCATTTTAACTATCTGTTTGTACAGACGACTACCATACAAGTTTCACAAATCACTACTTGGGGTACAGGATAATATTCTAGTCTAGTTGCGTTTTTGGTTTTTAGGTTGTGTTTATGTGTGTGTGGGGGGGGCGGGGGCGGGGGCTTGCTGTCTCTGCCTTCGGGGGAATGCGACTTTTTTGTCGTATCCCGCTTCTCTGCCTCCATCTGCGCTGAGGCCTAATGGCGGAGCTGGCGACCTCGAGACTCCGGAGGCAGAGCCAGTCAGGACTTGCCCTGGGCTCGCTCCCGTGAGGGCGGTTCGGCTCGGGGCTGGAACGGCGCTCCCGTGAGGGGCTGTGACGCTCCCATGAGGGCGGCCTGGCGCGGGGCTGAGACTCTCCCGTGAGGGGCTGTGGCACTCCCGTCGGAGCAGCCCAGCTCGAGGGTGGTATGGCGCTCCCGTCGGAGCGGCCCAGCTCGAGGGAGGAACGGCACTCACGTGAGGGCGATCCGGCTAGGGGCTGGAACGGTGGCTGGGACGGCGTTCTGGCGGCGGTGACCTGACCCCGCGGGCCAGCGGCTGCGTCCGCTGGACTGGAGGGCGGCAGCTTCGACCACCCCGGGCCGCGGTGTTTGAGCCGGCCCGTTTGCGGGGTTCGGTGATCCACGGGACTGTTTGTACCATCGCCCGGTGGGGTATCGCCTCAGCGCAGAGGGAGAAGAGGAGGGAAGAGACTGCAGCCCTAAGATTTTTGCCTCCACCACAGTGAGGAGGTGCTTGGAGGATACACTGTGGTGGATGTTAATTTGTGTTTATTGTTGTTTATTATTGTATGTATGACTGCAGGCACGAAAATTTCGTTCAGACTGTAAGGTCTGAATGACAATAAAGGTAATTCTAATTCTAATTCTATTCGCTCTGATAGAATTTGTGAGGGGAAAAGAATGAAATAAATCTACGCTATTTTGTAAATTGTTATTTATTGACGCCAAATCAGATGGTGCAGCTTTGGATTGCAGAAAATCGTGCAAAGGATGTTTTTTTAGGACCATCCTTCCCCGTGTAATAATATTAAATTAACTGCCTTCCAACAATTTTTTAAGTTTATTTCTTATCTTCACATTACTATGAGGAATGATTGCAACTAACCTCTGTTAAACAAATAGTGAAGATGGTTGTGAAAGATTGCAGCAGGATCTAGTTCAATTGGCCAGGTAGGCTGAGGAATATTTGATGAAATTTAATACAGAGAAGTGTGAGGTGTATTTTGGGACCTCTAACAAGGGGAGGACCTACACAGTGAATGTTAGGCCTCTGGGGAATGTGGTAGAGCAGTGGGATCTAGGAGTGCAGATGCATGGTTCCTTGAAAGGTCGAGTCACAGGTAGATAAGGTGGCCAAAAATGCTTCTGGCACATTGGCCTTCGTCAGTCAGAGTATGAAAGTTGGGAGGTCATGTTGCAGTTGCATAAGACGTTGGTGAGACTGCATTTAGAATATTGTGTTCAATTCTGGGCACCATGTTATAGGAAAGATATTGTCAAGCTTGAAAGGGTTCAGAAAAGATTTACGAGAATGTTGCCAGGACTAGATGTTGTGAGGTATAGGGAGAGTTTGTGTAGGCTATGTCTCTATTCCTTGCAGCGCAGGAGGATGAGGGGTGATCTTAGAGGACAAAATCATGAAAGGAATAGATTGGGTAGATGCACAGAGTCTTTTGCCCAGAGTAGGGGAATTGAGGACCAGAGGACATAGGTTCAAGATGAAGGGGAAAAGATTTAATAGGAATCTGAGGGGTAACTTTTTTGCACAAAGTGTGGTGGGTGTATGGACCAAGCTGCAACCCACATCTGGAGTATTGTGTACAGTTTTGGTCTCCTAATTTGAGGAAGGACATTGTGATTGAAGCAGTGCAGTGTGGGTTCACGAGATTAATCCCTGGGATGGCGGGACTGTCATATGAGGAAAGATTGAAAAGACTAGGCTTGTATTCACTATAGTTTAGAAGGATGAGGGGGCATCTTATAGAAACATATAAAATTATAAAAGGACTGGACAAGCTAGATGCAGGGAAAATGTTCCCAATGTTGGGCAAGTCCAGAACCAGGGGCCACAGTGTTAGAATAAAGGGGAGGTCATTTAAGACTGAGGTGAGAAAAAACGTTTTCACCCAGAGAATTGTGAATTCGTGGAAAACTATGACTATGACTATAATAACTATCTTACAACTGCCACACTAGAAGGCAGATCATTTTGAAAAAGAAACTCACTATATTCTGCTTGACATGGTAAAATAATGTGGCAGTTGTACCATTGTGCCATTCGTATGGAAGTCGGATTTTGGCTGTTCTATGATATTCCGTGGAACTTAGTCAATGGCAACTTAATAAAAGGTTAATCTGCTAATTGAACATCTTTAAAAACAGTGCTGGGAACATTCACCAAGTCAGGCACCAGCATCAGGGTGAGACAAGAGGTCAATATTTCGATTTAAATGCATTGTATCGGAACTGGTTCTGTTAAAATATCTGACAAGTTAATCTTTTTCTCTCCACCTAGCTACTGCCTGACTAGCTTTGTATTTCCAAACAGTTTCTATTTTTATTTCAGGTATTCATCATGTGCTGTTTTATTGCTTTTCATTAAGGTGCCTTTTCTTGTTTTATCTTAGCAGTCCAGTTTATCTGTTAACGCTACTTCTGTATGGGGCTCAGTAAACACCAGTCCTACCAACCAGTGGGGAGCAGACATAAGCAGTGTCTGGGGTGCTCCAGACAACAAGAACACAAATGTTGGCTTCTGGGATGAGGCTGTGAAAGAAGTGGGAAGCCAGAGTTCCAAAAGTAATAAGAACAATCCTAACCCTGGGTAAGAAAACCAATACTTTAACCACAATCCTATTATAATTTAAAATTACATAGTTTGTAAATTACACAGTATCTACAGCACACCATGATATTATTGTGCAATGTTTTGTTTGGGGAATCAACTGCTTATAGTAATAATAACAATAACAATGAGCAATATTGAACAGGAGTTGCCTTGGTGACTGTTTTCTCTGTTAATTGCAGAAATAATAGTTTTTTTCTAAAAGCCCTATAAGATTCCTGTAAAACCTTTAATACTCCTTTCTTTTCTGATAACTGTCTGTCTGTCTGTCTGTCTGTTTGTCTGCCTGCCTGTCTGTCTGTCTGTCTGTCTATATCTATCTCTAAAATTCTCATCTTGTTTGTTTGTTTGTGAGTCTGCGTGCGTGTGTGCCTATGAGTCATGCCCTGAATTACGCCAAAACGGTACACGATAGAGCTACAATTTTGGGCCACATTACTCACCATTGTCCTGTGGTGTCATGTATCAAGTTTCATTCAGATTGATGTTATATTTTACAAGTTATTCACATTTTTTACTTTTCAAAACCCCACTTTGAAAAAAATCTTTAATCTGCACTGGCAGTTAGCACCTTATGACATCGCAATGGGATCTCATTCACATAAACTGCCCCTCAGCAGTGTTCTACTGGCAGTTAGCAGCTTATGATGTCACAAATGGGATCTCATTTACATAAACTGCCCGTCAACAATGTTCCTCCAAGTGCAATGAGAGATTTGTTACATTGTTGTAAGGAGAGGGAGGGAGTGGGAGAGGGGAGGAGTAGAAATGTTATTTAAAAATTGTGCTTAGTGGGGGAGTGGGATAGGGGAGAGGTGAGGAGTGGGGGAGCAGGGAGATAGAAGGAGAGGACGGGGGTAGGGAGGGGAGAGATGTTATGGAAGGAGATGGTGACTGAGGGTAGGGGTAGGGGAGGAGGAGAGAGGAGAGAAGAGGGAGGGTGAAGAGGAGGAGGAGGGAGTGTTGGGGGATGAAGGGGGAATAGAGGAGGATAGGGGTAGGAAGAGGGATGGTGAGGCGCAGTTGGAGAGGGCTGCCTTGACTTGTGTCAACATGGGGATCTCTGGCGTCACAACGGGAACCCGTCAGCCGCGTCTGTGCAGTTGGGGGCTATGGATGAGTGGTGGAATATTGCGTTTGGGGACCAGCCCTCCCGTGTGGCAGGGACCCACTTGGTCTAGCATATATTACCAAAACTTTCGTTTGTGAGTCTGCGTAGTCATGCCCCGAGTTACACCAAAACGGTACACAATAGCTCTACAATTTTTGGCCACCTTACACCACACCACAGGACAATGGTGAGTATCAAGTTACGTTCAGATTGATGGTATATTTTACAAGTTATTCACATTTTTAACTTTACAAAATCCAGTTTGAGAAAAATCACTTGAAGTTGCAGTGGCAGTTACAGATATAACGTCACAATAGGATCTCATTTATGTAACCTGTCCGTCAGCAGTGCTCCACTGTCACAATGGTCACAAAGACAGGACAGCATTGAAATGAGAGATATGTTACATTGTTGTAAGGAGAGGGAGTTAGTGGGGGAGGAAACGAGGAGGATTGTTGTTTAATGTTATTTAAATGGATAGAAGAGGGCGAGGTGGGGGGTAAGGAGGGAAGAGGGGCAATGGAGGATGGGAGGGTGTGACTGAGCGTAGTGGAAAGGAAAGGGAGTGAAGGTGGGGAGCGGGAGGGGAGAGGGAGAGGGTGAAGAGGAGGGGAGGGAGTGTTGGAGGATGAGGGGAAATGAGCCATGCCTGCGTAGTTGGGGGGCTACGGGTGAGTGGTGGAATATTGCGATGGGGAACGGGTTGCGTTGGGGGAACAGGTGATTGGTGGAATATTACGTTGGGGGAACAGGGCCCAACGGGTCCCACTTGGTCGAGTGCTAAATTAAAAGCTTGGGATGTAGATATTGTAATGTTTACTTATGATTCACCAGTCATATATTTTAAGTAGCAGAAATATTTGTTCTTTGGAATAATATCTAAGGTATGGTATTTATGTTTTTGTGATTGTGAGCAATATTAGTGATTGTGCAAGAATTCCTTCATTAGTCAATTAGCGTGCTCAACTCCAAACCTATTGCTTAGCAGTAATCTACTGTTGTTAATATTTGTGCAGTATTGACGTCATAGGTAAGTAGAGGAATGAGACCTAACTTCCTGTAAATCACATTTAGATTTGTTTTACATTCCTTTCTGAATGGGATGTTAAACCTTTCTGCAGGCGTGTATTATTAAAATAGGAAAGGAAATCTAAAGTTTCAAGAATAACTTTCAGCTTATATCCTCTAACCCATCGCATCCCTCTTCCATGCATTTCAACTCCATCCTAAATTCCCTGCCCCAATATAGTTTCATTTCATAAATCACCGACTGACTCCATTGTTGTTATATTTCTTGGAGCAGCTTGGGACTTATAGCTATTCGAAAGCTCTAAACCTTCCAGGTGAATGATTTTTGCCTCTCTCCACGGCCTGCTTCCGACATACTCACCTGTTTTACAAAAATCAGCTGATGTTGAAAGTCTGAGATATTTTAATAATTTAATCAACATTTTTTTTATCAGTACACGACGTAATACTAAACCTGCTATTTCAGAAAGTCTCATGGAGTTCAGAACAAACCAAATAAAAAAGCTGAAGAGGAAGAAAAGCTAATGAAGTTGTTTCAGGGTGCGAATAAGGCACAAGATGGATTTACCTTATGGTGTGAGCAGATGTTGCAAGTTCTAAACACAGCTAATAATTTGGATGGTGAGAACTGATTTACACAATTAATGATTACATTGTTTTTAGAAACCTTGCCAAAAGATTGAAGCACAGCAGTTTCAGTCACTTTTTAAATTTATGATTTCATGTTTTCATATTTTTTAAGAATTTAGTATTTTCATATGGTTAAAAATTATACTGCAAGTAGGTTTGTAGAATGTCAATGGCAAATTTAGCATTGTATGTTTTAGACTCCTCTGCGAAAATAAGGATTAATTTACATTCAAATATGACGGCATTGTAATCCTTATATGGAAAGAAATCGGGTTTAAGTATCCACTGAGATTTTATTTATGTTCCTCCAGTTCCTACATTTGTCTCCTTTTTAAAGGAGGTTGAATCTCCTTATGAAGTCCATGATTATATCCGAGCTTACCTTGGTGATACCCCAGAAACAAAGGAATTCGGTAAACAATTTCTTGGACGCCGTGCCAAACAGAAAACGACCCAACAACGACAGTTGCAGCAGCAGCAGGTTGGTGAACTAAATATTGGAATTAAAACTGTAGAAACTGTGGTGATGTCTAATGTACTTAGTTTTCGTTAGTTATCAGTTATCTAATGGCATAGCTGATCCAAGACGAGTTGATATTGCATTTTGCATTGTCTAATTTTTAAGCATCTGTTCAGTCTGCCAGCTTAGAAACATAGAAAATAGGTGCAGGAGTAGGCTATTTGGGCCCTTCGAGCCTGCACCGCCGTTCAATATGATCATGGCTGATCATCCAACACAGTATTCTGTACCTGTCTTCTCTCCATACCCCCTGATCCCTTTAGCCACAAGGGCCACATCAAACTCCCTCTTAAATATAGCCAATGATCTGGCCTCAACTACCTTCTGTGGCAGAGAATTCCAGAGATTCACCACTCTCTGTGTGAAAAATGTTTTCCTCATCTCGGTCCTAAAAGATTTCCCCCTTACCTTAAACTTTGACCCCTTGTCTTGGACTTCCCCAACATCGGGAACAATCTTCCTGCATCTAGCCTGTCCAACCCCTTAAGAATTTTGTACGTTTCTATAAGATCTCCCCTCAATCTTCTAAATTCTAGCGAGTACAAACCGAGTCTATCCAGTCTTTCTTCATATGAAAGTCCTGACATCCCAGGAATCAATCTGGTGAACCTTCTCTGTACTCCATCCATGGCAAGAATGTCATTCCTCAGATTAGGAGACCAAAACTGTACGCAATACTCCAGGTGTGGCCCTTGCACCATTACAATGCTTTTTCAGTCTCCTTATCTCTATCATCTCCTCCAGCTGTACTCCAATTTGGGCATCTTGACATCCCCAAATTTAATTCAGGATTGTCCAAGCAGCTGCCAGGGCTCAACCTCCAGAATTTCCATCCAAAAGACATGTATACATTTAATATTATTTTTAATTATGGCCATATGTCTCATGGTCTTTTTGCTTAAAGCAATATAAAACAACTCTCTAATTAACACTGGTGCACTATGCAAGCATAATTTCGGGAGTTAAAATAGTTTTGGTCAGAAATGTTTCCTTCACAACAGTCAGCATAACATTAATTTATTTTGGCAATAGCTCCTTTATATAAAAAAAAGTATTTTGCAGTACCACTAATCCTGTAACTTTCCACTTGGTGATTTTTGAAAGGGCAAAACAGTTCAGGTCTTCAGTGGCCAGTGGAAGTTGATTAAAAATATTTAATGAATAATTTAATGTAAGGAAACATTTTAACAAAAATCCAAATAGGCAAAGCAGACAAAAACATAAAGAATTTTCAACAGATAACTTGTTACTTTAAAAGCTAAGCATTGTTTAATCATTTTTAGAGAAGTGTCAATATTTAATTTGATTTTGCTTTAGGATTTAGGATGTTCTGAAAATCAAACAGGTCTGCAGTCCATCTATCCATCAAATCACAGCAGAAATCAGCAGCCAAATTTTGAATGTGTACAGTCTGGAAAGCGAAAGAAAAAACAGAAAATGATACGTGCTGATCCCAGCATCCTAGGTTAGTACTTAATTTTCACTGCCATATTGTTACCGTGTATTTAACAGTTTTGCATTCAATTATGTCCAACAAAGTTCTGTAACAAATCACTGAAGACCATTGGTGGCCAGTAGATGATAATCGATTAACTTAATAAAATTAGAATAACCAACTTTCCAATCCAGTGTACCACGTTTGTTATTCACAATGTGGTCGCCTCTACATGGGAGAAACAAAACATGGGTGATTACTTTGTGGAGTATCTGTGCTCACTCCGCGGGCATGACCCTTAGCTTCCAACTGGCTGCCATTTTGATTGACCACCCCCCTCCCACTCTGTCCCCAGTCTGTGCCCTCATCAGGTTGGCAGGTGGTGATTGGTGATTACTGCAAGGATCATTGCTTGACCCTCAGTTATTCAAAAACAAAATTAATGATTTGATTGAGGGCAACAAATGTTACATTTATGAATTTGCTGGTGATAACAAAAACTACATGAAATTCTGAATAGGCAGGAGGATTAAAATGGAGAAATAGAAAAGTCATCAACGGGATGAAGAAAAGTTAAGTGAATAATAAGAACGTGGCAAATGAAGTGGGGGGTAAAAGAATATCAAACCATCTGGAAAAGCAGATCGTTTTTGAATTGTAAATAGCTGGATATGTCAATATTCAAAGAGACCCTTGTACATTTAGTCACTGAAAGCTAACTTACAGGTACAGCAAGTGCATGTTGGTCTTATGAGAAGATTTGATTACAGAATAGAGATGTTTTATTGAAATTATATAGGAGGTTGTAAGACTACATTTGAGGACTGTTTAAGAAGGAACTGCAGATGCTGGAAAATCGAAGGTAAACAAAAATGCTGGAAAAACTTAGAGGGTGAGGCAGCATCTATGGAGCGAAGGAAATAGGCAACGTTTTGGGTCGCAACTCTTCTTCAGACTGATGTGCGGGGGGGGGGGGGAGGGGGGGCACGAAGGGGCACGAAGAAGAAAGGAAGAGGTGGAGCCAGTGGGCTGAGGGAGAGCTGAGAAGGGGAGGAGAAAGTAGGGACTACCTGACAGAGAAGTCAATGGTTCATACCACTGAGGTGCAAACAATATTTGAGGACTGCATTCAGTTTTGTTGCCAATTGAGGGAACACATTGATGATTCAGTAGATTGGTTCCAGGGTTGACAGATTACCACATGAGGAGACATTGAGAAGATTAGGCCCTGTATTATGTGGAGCTCAAAGTATAAAGGATAGACCATTTAGGACTGAGTGACGAGAAATTTCTTCAAGCCCCGATACTTTAATGATCTGTATCCTGGAGAACTGTGGACGCTAAGTCACTTTGTTCATTCGAAACTAAAATGATTATTTCTAGACATTAAGGGAATCAAAGGATTTGGAGCAAGATAAAGCCATTGAGATTGAAGATCAGCTATGATCTTGCTGAATACTATCATGAATTGAAAATTGTTTATTGAACGGAAAGCAAACAGTAGAAATAAACAGCTCATAGGTCCACACCTACTCCTGGTTCTATTTTTGAATGTTCTTATAGCATCCACTAAAAGAATGAAAGTTTCTGGTGGTTGGTGGAATACCAATAAAGGGGGCTACTTTGTCCTTGATGACATTGAGCTTTTTTTACTTTCATTGACTCATCCTGACAAATGGTCAATATTCCATCATACTTGTGCCTGTGGATGTAGAATGTCAGAAGTAAGCCACTTGCTACAGGAAACGGAGGCACTGGACAGCTCTTGGTGCCTTGGTATTTGTGTGGCTATCCCAGCTGAATTTCTGTTAAGTGCAGATTTCAGGTCTATTGATGAGGTTGGCCGTGTTTGAGCCGTGGCTGCTGCACTAAGAAACTCCTATGAGATGTTCCCATTGTGTGAGTATTACCCCATCTACTGGTGTGTTTTTTTTGGGATGCACACTAACTTCAGTTTACCAAGGAATCATGTTGCCACACTCTGGCTGCCTTGATGTGTAACTTACGTGGGCGTGCATATTTCCGAAGATCTCTCCTGGTCCCAGAACACTGAAGCAATTATAAAGAAAACACATCAGTGCCTCTACTTCCTGAGCAGATTACAGAGAGTATGTCGAGGACGACTCTCTCTAACTTCTACAGGTGCACCGTAGAGAGCATGCTGACCGGTTGCATCGTGGCTTGGTTTGGCAACTTGTGCGCCCAGGAGCGGAAAAGACTGCAGAAAGTTGTAAACACTGCCCAGTCCATCATCGGCTCTGACCTCCCTACCATCAAGGGGATCTACCACAGTCGCTGCCTCAAAAAGGCTGGCAGCATCATCAAGGACCCACACCATCCTGGCCACACACTCATCTCTCCGCTGTCTTCAGGTAGAAGGTACAGGAGCCTGAAGACTGCAAAGTCCATGTTCAGGAACAGCTTCTTCCCCACAGCCATCAGACTATTAAACCCAACTCGAACAAAAATCTGAACTTTAATAGCCTATTGCACTTTATATGCTTAGTTATGTGTGTGTGAACGTGTATATATATATGCAGGTGATATAATACTATTGCAACAGCTTAGCTAGAAGTCCAGCAGCATCTGGAGCTTTTCAGTGTGCAGCTAGGATGTTGTTTGGTCCCTTTGCCATGGCTATATCCAGGGTTCTTAGCCATTTCCTGATAGCATTTGACGTGAATCGGATTGGTTGGAAAAATACTTGGTGTGGCTTCAATGATGATAAGGATCTCCTATGAAAATTAAGATGCATCATCTATTGAACACTACCAAGTGAATGTGGTTGCAGAGGTGCCAGTGTTTAGCACTTGTATGTTGAGCCCTGTAACAGTTTAACGTGGATGTCCGTGGGGACCACCTCCTCTGCAAGCTATTCAATGTTAACTGCAATTTGAGACTAGGTGTTGTAGGACTGAGGATCATTCTTGACCCCCAGTTATTCTTTGGTCTTGTAGTCAATTGGTTCTGCTGGTCAATGCTGTTATTGTTTCCTAGAAAGTAGAACTCCAGCTTCACAAGACTGGAACTTAATTATTTTTAGATGTGACTTACAGTATGCCCTGCATTCTATTAAGCATTATTGCTTCCAGCCTTGATAATAATGGTAGCAGGAAGGATGTGCACACCACAGTTATAAATTGTGCTGGTGTACACTTCTACTTCTGATGAAGGTCCACGTGATTGTACTGCCAAATCTGTTGTGAATCCATTCTGTGGCAGAGATTTCTACACACTCACAAATCTGTGTGGAAAAGTGTTTCCTCATCTCCGTTCTAAATGGCTTACCCCTGGAGGCAGGTTCTCTGGAAACTCTCAAAAGAGAGCTAGATAGGGCTTTTGAAGATATGGGGATATGGGGAGAATGGCCAATCACCCCCCCCCGGACAATCCTTCCACCAGGAAAAAATTAATTGCACTACTATGACTATGCACGTAAATATATTTATTTATTGCTCATATTCTATGTCGCTCTTCTAGGGAGATGCTAACAGCATTTCGTTGTCTCTGTACTGTACACTGCACAATGACAATAAAGTTGAATCTGAATCTGAGAAGGCAATAACGGGATACTGACTGGATGATCAGCCATGATCACATTGAATGGCGGTGCTGGCTTGAAGGGCCATATGGCCTACTCCTGTACCTATTGTGTATTGTATATTGTTCATTTGTAGTGCTACACAATACAGTGAAACGAGACTTGGTTGCGAGGATGTAACTATTATCAAAGGGAGAGACGAATGATCACCTACCAATGTTTTCTCATATAGATATATCTGCCACTGAAAGATTGATGAGGATAAGATCAAACATCCTTGTGTTGGTTCATTTATCTGTTGCACAACCAGTCTGGTAGCCATGTTCTTCAAGACATAGCCAACTTGATCAGTGAGGTCCCACCAAGTTCTTTTAAAAGTGAATGTTGAAATTCCCAACCCTGTGTTCGGCCTTTACCCGTGCTAGTTTCTTCCGTGTTATTGTTCAACATAGAGAAGTACTGGTTTGTCAGCTGCGGAGTACAGCAGGTGATAACTTGGAGGTTTCTTGCCCATATATGACCCAATATCATGAGATGCCATGGAGTCCGGAGTCGTTGTTCAGGACTTGCTGCACTATTTCTTTGCCCGTTTATGCTATTTTTTAAACATCTCTGAACCTGTCTTGATGGCTCGCCAGGATATTTCCATTCTTCCTCTGCTGCGACACAGTGTTAATGATACTTCTAAGTGGCTTTCTGAGACACTTCAGAGGTGCAACCAGCAGGGATGTGCCCATAGTAACATATCGGCCAGACTGTCAAGATGACAATGACAAATTTCTTTGTTGAAGGGCGGCACAGATGTAGAGTTGCTGCCTCATAGCACCAGTGACCTGGGTTTAATCCTGACTATGTGTGCTGTCTGGATGAAGTTTGTACGTTCTCCCTGTGAGCACATGTTCTCCTCTGGGTGCTTCGGATTCCTCCCACATTCAAAAGACGTGCAGGCGTATAGGTTGATTGGCTTCTGTAAATTTCCCCCTAGTGTGTAGGATAGAACTAGTGATGGTTGGTGTGGACTCGGTGGGCCCAAGGTCATGTGTTACAACACTTTGTCAGTTTCATAATCAAAATATTTGACATTTTTCCTCTCCCCAGATTCTAGGTCATTAACTGAATTTAAATTCATGAGCAGAACTTGTGTCCTGGTATTATTTGTGTGACAATTTAATCATTATGTCACCAATATATTGAAAGCAGACCGTTTAAAATAAACTGAATGAATGATTGGAATCATTTTGGATGAAATTATCTGAGAATAACTTTGTTATGATTACTCAGATGGTTGCTCAATTTAAAAAAAACAACCAGCTAATAGACAGATTAGTTGCCAACGCTACAAACTGCCAGAATTATATTTGGGAGTTTTGGCTAAATAAATATATGTCGCTTTTTTTCCCTCTTCTGTGCAGGTTTTTCTGTAAATGCTTCTTCAGAGCGCTTGAACATGGGAGAAATTGAGACACTTGACGACAACTGAACACAAGCAAACTCTTTTATTTATTTTTAAAAAAAAATGTTAATCATGAATTCTGAATGCATCAACCAATATCAGTTAATTAATTAAAAAAAAAAAAAATCTGTTACCTTGAGTTCATGTCTGTCGTTAGTACTTCAACACACTTACTTGTTGTGGCCCCTTCATTTGTAATGCAATCATGTTTCAAGCACTAAGCAGCCACTACAAAGGGCTCTGCACCAACTCATTTGTTTCTGAGCATAGAATCACTGGTTCTATAGTGTAATATTAATGGTGCAGCTCTAAACACTTTTTTTCCCTTATCAGTTTATTGTTGGATTTTATTCAGAATACATGATTAACGGATCGATTCAATGTTGGTCATGTTAACATCCATTGTTTGGTTAAACATTACAGAGCAATCCTGGCAGTAATGTATCTATCAGATAATTCTATAATACACATGTTGAAGTGCTTGGTTTAGTACTGAGATGTATTAAAGATGGTTTGGATACTGTAAGGATATCCATTCAGTATTTGTGCGGAGTAACTAATCTTTTCTTGCCCCTTTTGAGAAGATATACAATTTTTTGGCCTTGTACAGTTTTTTGAAATTAATATATTTGCAATACTCAATACAATATAGCCGTCTCAAGATATGCAGCTATAAATCAATAATAAGTTGGTTAAAATATTTCTGAGTGTCCAGAAATTGAGTTTTTCTTAGTTATGCAGTTGCTGCATGAAGGCTGCAATGTGTAACTGGAGACATGTAAGAAATGTTACTTTACTGTTAAAACATGCATGGCAGGCCAGTGTCCAGTAAGGAGCTTTCTCTCATAAAAAGAAGCTGTATCCACTTCTTGTTCAGGTTGTATTTTAAAATTGTTCAAAATTAATTGTTTTACAGCATCTTGGCCTAATCAAAATCTGTTTATACAACATGAAGATGACTATGGAAAAAATGCTGCAGCTACTGTATACCATCAGTTATATTATCAGTGCAACATTGAGTTTGCAGCATACTGTATTTAGGTATACAGAAGATTCCCTTTGAAAGGGAACTTGGGTAATTGACCCTTTGGTGACTGAAGGACTCTCTTAGTTTCTGAGAAACATGTTTTGAATCACTTTAAAAAAAAAATAAGATTCTGTACAAACGTAATGCTAAATATTAGACTAACAGAGTTATATACACAGAACATGTCTCTAGAGTGCATTCTGAATGAAAGAAAATGCAGTGAAACTGACTTGCTGTCACTGCTTGCTTCATGTCACTTTTCTAAAGCCAGTGCTTTAAATGGTTTTCCAACACTTCAAATTAATTCATTTGGATTTTTTTTTTAAAGTAGACACAACCTATCCTTTCACACAATTGTCCACAGTAGCAAAGTTTCAATTGGCAGGTGAATGGTGTTAAGGGAGGGATAGATTTTAGGCGTAAACAAGGTCATACCACCCTGGCACTACATTATAAGTCACCGCATGCCACTTTTAGTTATCCTTTCCATGCTTTATGCACCTGAACACTTTATGGGCATTTGTTCCAGTTAAATACAAATTATCGGGAAGGGCAGCAAATCAAACTTCATAGCAAAAGCAATGCAGCCTTAATTTTGTTAAGGTGTTTTTTTACTTTTGTTAACTGCAGGTATTTTGTCTGCTAATAAAGTGACAGTAGCAAGAACCCTCTTCCATTGTGTTGAGGCCATGCTTAAAATGTACTGGAATAAAGGACCCCACTTGTTTAGCCATATTGGAGTTTGCACTAAGGATTTCATGTCCTTAAATGCATGATTTATTTAAAAATTGAAATTTAAAAACATTGAAAACATATTCTGCACAATAAAATTTGTATACAGGTTTTGAACTGTTTCTCTTGTGATATCTACATTACTGACACCATCTGCATACCTCAGTATGGCAGCTGCTCCTTTTATCTAAAAGAACATTTTTTCGCAATGCATTTGCCGATGTCACTAAATCTCAGAGGAATTTAACAGCTGAACACAATTCTTGTTCACCCACGTTTAAATATTCAAAGCACATTTTCAGTTTGAGGATTATTCAATAATCAATACATTGGGAATTTAACAGATAAACAATCCAGGAAAAACTGCAACAAAAATTCAGAAGATGCTCTTACAAATAAATCATGTGTCCTAGGATGAGAAGTAACGTTAATTGTGTAAAGGAGGATCCTTTTTTAAAAAAAAGTTCCAGTGCTCTTCATATCTTTTAAAGCAAAATCACTGGAGTGCAACCTTGTATTCCATCTCACCTGTTTTGACGATTGACTTAAAACACTGCACTGTGAGTTTTGAGATAACTATGCAGCATCTTGGGCATGTTTAAATTGCATTATTTAGTTCATCCTTCCCCCAAAAATCAATTTGCTCGTACTATTCCCAACATATTACAGTTCCACTATGTATATCATGAAAATAATTTGTGCTTCTGATTCCAGGTGCTTGAGAATGTTTTAATACCACATCCTTCAGATATTAGGTCTCTAGGAAGAAAAAATGTATTGTCCTTGTTTTTGTTGCATAGAATTTCACATTGAAAAGCATAATGATATTATAATTTAAATTCTACAAACAATAGAATTTTCCCAAAAGAAATTTGCTGTGTTCAATGCTTTATAACATTTCAATGTGAAAGATGTGGTACTATTCTGATCCAGTTCTTTAAATGAACTGAAGAAAGCCAAAATGCTGCCATAAATCGGGAGTATTTTGCAAAGCTAATTGGGTTCATATTAGTATCTATTTTTTTTTCCAGTTGAGTTCCTGATTTGATCATTTTGGTTAAATACTCAAAATAGCTTTTTTTCTACATAAAAATTAATTTTGCTTTAAAGGTCAGGATTTTGTGGTGCCTCAAAACAGCTAACTGGCTTGAAAGTAATCCTTAAACAATAATTTAAAGGTGGTTTGATTCTTCAACAATTTTAATCTTCTGTAAGGCAGGCATCAAACCAAAGGCGAACTGTCTCAATGAGCTCAGACTTGTTTATCTGCTATGTATAGTTACAATACATAAGATGTGCATATTTATTTTCCCTTTGATCCAGGAATTCTGGTTGGGTATTTCTTTGTACTACTGGGGAAGAGAGGTTGGGAAAAGATCAGTCAATCAACAATCTGACCAGTGTGAAAACTTGCATAACCTGTACTATATCGGAGATGATTATTCATTTCTTCAAGCCCACCTGTGTGAAGGAGATGGAAGACAAGACTTTTTTCCTGTTCTTGGGGTCTTTTGTGAATGCCTATTCACAAATGGTGAATTTACAATCGTAGATTGATATTTTCATTAAGGTGCAAAATTATGTAAATAAGTTACAAAAATAAATGAATTCATAAATGAATGAAACAAATAAATGAAACAAAAATAAGAGTAAAACGTTTGATCTTTAATTATACATTTACCGATGATATATGTACTATATTTTCATCTAAACCCAAAAAGATTTTCATTTACAGAGAAAGGATGAAGAGAAAATAAAGGGAAGATATGAAAATGTGTAAACCAAGATGAATTAAAGGGATGAATGGGCAAGTAAAGGAAATTGTCAGGAAAAAATGTAAATGGAAGAAAGTTAACTCAAGTCTCCAAAGGAAATGATACACATGCTGAAAATTGAAATAAAAAGATTTAAAAGGCAGAAAATGCTCTGAGTGAAGATGTTGAACTAACATTATTATGGCCTTAGTTTGAAGAAGTGTTGTTTACTAACAATGTTCATTTGAAAAAATTTAGTTAAGGTAGGAGTTTGGGTAGATAAAGCTTGTGACATTTGCAGATAAAAGAGTTAGTTGTTCTCTCATCTCCCACTTCTCTTTGGTTTGCCTCATTGTAAAAATGACTATTATGACCAGTAAATTGAAGAAAATGTTTGTAACTTCCTGCTCCAGCTGGAATTAATGGCTGGAGGTGAATTCAGAAAAGAGAGAATTGTGCTTGTGTTGGAAAGTACTGAGGCATAAGTTCATATTGGCGTAGATCGAAGAATAAGCAACCCAGTGTGTTGAGGTTGTGGTCACAGAATTATGAAACGAGAGGGATGTATTTTTGTCAGAAATTGTAGTGTGTCATTCTTTTGAACATGGAGGCTGATAGGCAAGAAAAATCCTTGTTCTGGGAGGGAGGAGCAGAGGTGGGAAAGTAGTGCAGGGAGTGGAATGGAAGTGGTCTTGGGGCCAATTACATTAGAGGAAGAACCTTGCTAGAGATAAATGGAACCAATGGTGTGGAACGTAGTAACAGGCAATGGAACTAGGAGAATGGAATATAGTCCTTACAGGAAATCTGCTGAAAAAAGTTGTAGTTAAGATAGCTTTGGGAGTTGGATAGTGAACAAATATTACTAGAATCCATGTGGGTCTACTATGCTGACAATGTCTTACGGCATGGAAGAGTCACTGGGTACATGCCAGTACCATGATGAGTACAGTAAATTTTGTGGGGAGGAACGTGAGGTTTATTAAGAGATCCAGGAATTAATTTTGATGAAATGAGAATCCATTGCTTTATTCCTTTGAAAAATCTGGATGCTCTCCCATTTTGAGAAGTTAAGAGTTATAGTGAAAAGTCATGTTGGAAATGTTCAACTTAAATAATTATATAAATAAAAGCTAGTGCATTTGCATTAAAGTTAACTGATAAAAAGACAACGGGATCTTGTTTTCAAGAGTTATTCAAAAGTGAAGAAATTATGTTTCTTAAGTTGTGCAGAGATTTTGAATGAATACAGTGAAGATTCACTAATATCAAGGTTTAAAGTGTTACATTCTGTTATCAGAGTGTAACACTTGCATATAGAAGATTAGTGGCTTGTCTACCTTGAGACACAAGATTACTGGAATATAGAGTAACAATATATCTGCTGGTGGAACAATGGTTCAAGCAGCATCTTCAGGGTGGAGGAGGAATTGTTGACATCTTATGTTGAAACCCTGTATCACGAGTGAGTGGAGAGGGGAAATAGACAGTATAAGGAAGAGGTTGGAGGAGGAGAGAGTGAAAGGGAGACAGCTGCTGGAGGATGAAAATCGGGAACACAAATGCTACGTGCTGAAATCTGATATGTAAGGAAGGTGATAATGGGGACCTATAGAGGAGAGATGAAAGGACAATTGAACCCGAACCAGATGAGGGTGGGTGGATCTGGTGGGTAAAATATGTGGCTAGTGGGTGGGTGGATGGAACGAACAGGCTTTAGTATAATAGTGATATTTAAGATGCTTTTGGAGACTTTGCAGGTATTGGAGGAATATGGATCATGTGCAGGTAGAGGTGCTTAGTTCAACTTGGCTTCAGGTTTGGTGATTGTGGGCTGAAGGGTCTATTCCTGTGCTGTTCTGTTTACATCACTAATCAAACACTAGGTTTGATGCTTTGTTTTTGACAATAGATGTGCCAACTCATGCATCGTATGTCAGGATGTATTTTCATATTCTTAAAGATGATGCCAAAATTCACAGGACTGTGGATCGCATGCTGTGACTTTAATTTGTAGCTCCAGTGACTTATTCCCATTTAATTTGATCAGCATGCTCAGGGCACCTCTCATTATACCATTTTCTTTTCCTGTCATCTCCAATAATTTCACCTCCTTGCCCAAGCACATTATGCTATGGGATGTATGGTCTTCCCAGCCTGCACACAAGCTTTCATGTTTAACGATATGCTCTTGAACATAATGGATTCGGACTGAAATTGTATTAAACCTGGGCCCTGTTGCACCAACAAATGACATTTTATAAATGACTGTTCTCATCATGGCTTGTAACTTTTTAGGAAATTTGCTTTATTTCTGTGCAAAACATTTTAAATTTCTGTTTAGTTGTCAAAGAATCATACAGCATGGAAACAGGCCCTTTGGCCCAACTTGTCCACGTCGACCAACATGCCCCATCTACACTAGTCCCACCTCCCCGCGTTCAGCCCATATTCCTCCAAACTTGTCCTAACAATGTACCTGTTCAAATGCTTCTTAAATGTTGCATTAGTACCTGCCTCAACTACCTCCTCTGGCAGTTCATTCCATGCACCCACCACACTTTGTATAAAAAAAACTACAACATAAGTGAATGGACACTGCAGCTTTACTTAAAGTGGGTATAGTGTAGAATCCAAAGTTAGAATGCCAAGATTAACCCGTCTGGTTTTCAACTTCCTCACATCTTTGCAAACACTACATTTTCACATATAACTTAAGCAGTGGGAGTGTAAAGGAAAAGTGACTTTATTCCTCATCTTTAATTACAAATAAGTTTAGCCATGAGAGTCTCGTCAGTTTAAACACTAGCCTTGCTACAACCCCAAGTATGGTTTTGACATACCCATATCAAATCTTTGCAGAAAACGTTTAGAACATTCCACTATACTGTTACATCTGTCATAGTGTTTACCAGTTATAAGTAAACATTATCAGCACTTTGGCAAGATGTGCACTAAACAGTAGACAAACACTGAAAGATGAGATTTCAGCAGTCGTCTAACAAATATTTTCAGTTTAATGTCAGCGCACTCATCATATTAAAACTCAACCATGGTCGTTAGAAAATAAATGTTTGAAGGATAATTTTGTTTATCCCTCATCACAATTATGTGAAGGTACAAAATATTCCATGGTAGGTAGTTTTCATGCCCCATGCAAAGAATTTGAAGAGAGACCTTTCATTTATAAGGGATGGTGTTGAAATTGTAAATATTAATATAACTTCATCCTTGTACAGAAGATGGATAAAACTGAGATCCAGATTCATAAGATAATTTACCGTCCCTAAATCTCTTCCAACAAGGAAGCAACACTCAAATCCCAACCCAAGCAGTTAGACTAAAATTATTATAAGCATTAATATAAGTTAGCGCATAAATGTCATTAATAGAATTACTTCTCAAAAAAAGTTTAGATAATGTGCCTATTCAGCTTTAATTTTTGAACCAACTTTTAGTATTCAATTGTAGGTGAGATTCAGTGCCCTCCATAATGTTTGGGACAAGGACCCATCATTTATTGCCTCTACTCCACAATTTGAGATTTGTAATAGAAAATATCACGTGGTTAAAGTGCACATTGTCAGATTTTAATAAAGGCCATTTTTAGACATTTTGGTTTCACCATGTAGACATTACACCAGTGTTTATACATAGTACCCCAATTTCAGGACACAATGTTCGGGATACAGTATTGTCATGTCAATGAAAATAGTCATGTTTAATATTTTGTTGCATATCCTTTGCATGCAATGACTGCTTGAAGTCTGCGATTCATGGACATCACCAGTTGCTGGGTGTCTTCTCTGGTGATGCTCTGCCAGGCCTGTATTGCAGCTATCTTTAGCTTATGCTTGTTTTGGGGGGCTAGTCCCCTTCTGATTTCTCTTCTGCATATAAAAGGCATGCTCAATTGGGTTCAGATTGGGTGATTGACTTGGCCACTCAAGAATTAACCATTTTTAGCTTTGAAAAACTCCCTTTTAGCAGTATGTTTGGGATCATTGTCTTGCTGTAGAATGAACCGCCAGTCAATGGGTTTTGAGGCATTTGTTTGAACTTGAGCAGATAGGATGTGTCTATACACTTCAGAATTCATTATGCTACTACCATCAGCAGTTGTATCATCAATGAAGATAAGTGAGCCAGTACCTTCAGCAGCCATACATGCCCAGGCCATAACACCCCCACCACCGTGTTTCACAGATGAGGTGGTATGCTTTGGATCTTGGGCAGTTCCTTCTCTCCTCCATACTTTGTTCTTGCCATCACTCTGATATAAGTTACTCTTCGTCTCATCTGTCCACAAGGCCTTCTTCCAACACTGTGTCTGCTCTTTTAAGTGCTTCTTGGCAAACTGAAACCTGGCCATCCTATTTTTGCGGTTAACCAGTGGTTTGCATCTTGCAGTGTAGCCTCTGTATTTCTGTTCATGAAGTCTTCTGCGGACAGTGGTCATTGACAAATCCACACCTGATTCCTGAAGAGTGTTTCTGATCTGTCGGACAGGTGTTTGGGGATTTTTCTTTATTATAGAGAGATTTCTTCTGTCATCAGCTGTGGAGGTCTTCCTTGGCCTGCCAGTCTCTTTGTGATTAGTAAGCTCACCAGTGCTCTCTTTCTTCTTAATGATTTTAGTAAGCCTAAGGTTTAGGTAATATTAGGTAACAGTTTTATTCTTGTTTCTCAGTCTCATAATGGCTTATTTGACTTTTATTGGCACAACTTTGGTCCTCATGTTGATAAACAGCGATAAAAGTTTCCAAAGGTGATGGAAAGATTGGAGGAAAGACTAGGTGCTGCGAGCTCTCTAATACCTGCATTAAGGAGGCAATTAAACACACCTGAGCAATTGCAAACACCTGTGAAGTCATGTGTCCCAAACATTATGGTGCCCTGAAATGGGGGGACTATGTATAAACACTGCTGTAATTTCTACATGGTGAAAACAAAATGCATAAAAATATGCTTTAATAAAATCTGACAATGTGCACTTTAACCATATGTGATTTTTTTTTCTATTACAAATCTCAAATTGTCACAGCACACTTGGAAGAAATGAGACTCCTAATAGACAAACAAGACCAATTCTTAATGAGTTGGTCTCCATTTACTGATTTCTTGGAGTCATGTGGTGCAACAGTATCGTAAAAATTAAAAGTTTCAGGTAAGGGTGAAAGACGATCTAGAATATAAAAAATTATCTCCTTGTGGCGATTGGATAAACTCCGTCCTGATTCCTTTCTTACTTATTTATTTTCTTCACTATCTCTTTTTTCCTTTTTTTACTCACACACACTGGACATTCCTTCACTTTACTACCTTTCTTTTTCTTTTCTCTTTAAAAACAAAAAAGGAAGTTGTACAGAGACAGAGAATGTAATATGTTAACGTAATTTTCAGAACTTGTATTGTACTTACTTCTAATAAATAAAATAAATTTTAAAAAAAACCTCATAGACGACTGCTGGAGTACAGAGGCAAATTAATAAATGATGGGTCTCTGTCCCAAACATTATGGAGGGCACTGTAATTGGAATACATGGTGGATAATTAGAATATCATGTGTTTTCAATTATAATAGAATGGGATATACAGAAAAAAAACACTTTAACAGTGACGAACTTCTGGCAATTGTATAATTCAGGCAGTGCGATATCGCGGAGATATTTCAATTGCTTAATGAGAAGTCAATTGCAGTACTGTCCAGAGTAAATTTTATATATTTTGCATAAATGCATTTAGTAAAATAAACTCTTCCACTATTTGTAATTCAGTGCTGTTCTGTATAAAATATCATCTGTAACATTTCAGAGGCCATGATACTGTCTGCAGGAAATTCGCCAAATAGCATGCCATAGTTTCCTTTTACTTCACATATCAACATACTTGTCTGGTATGTGGGAGGTAGGTGTTGGCCCCTGCCGGGGCGACTGAGTTAGATGCTTGCTGCTCTTTTAGGTGCAGTACAGAAAGACTCCCTTGTGTGAGTGCAGAAGTAAGCATCTCCTTGGACTTTTTTTTTATCATACCAGGTTACACAAGTCATCAGATAGTTTCAGTGTCAGAAGTAAAATGGCTCACTGCAGACGTTGGAAACTGCTGCCATGGACAGTTATAGGAATTACCATTCTTATGGCATTTACAGGTAAGACTGCTATTCAATTTCAAGCATATTCAAGGGAATCAAACCTCATGGAAGAACCATCGTCATTTTTGTTTACGTGTAACTTGATCAATGACCCAGTGATATTTGTCTGGTATTTTTGTGTGTGTGTGTGTGTGTGTGTACTATGTATTTTAAGTGTGTTTGATTTAATGCAGAACATTGTACAATTGTAAAAGTTAATCATATATGGAAAAAACAATAATTTATTCCCAGTTAACAGGAATTATATTATAGCATCTGAAATACTTGCCTGCATGCTGGTTATTAGGACTGGTTTTCAGCGATGAAGGTTTAGGTGTGTAAGCGTTTAATGTTTGCTAAACACTTGATATTATATTTTTATTTATTTGACACACAATATGCCTTTTATTCGTAAAGGGAATAAGAATTTCCTGATTTTTTTTAAGATCAACATTAGTAAAATTGATGGAATGTGCAGATGCAAAGTGGAGATCGAATTTGGTAAATCTCGATACGTATATTATTCGTGTATGTCCAGTTTGTCGATGTTTCGAAGTAGAATTTGATATTTTATATATTTTTTAAACAAAGTAAACAATCATGGTATTTTTGTCACAACATAAAATAAAGAAATGCAAAGGATAAGCCAGTTGTGAAAACTCAAACACAGACCTGAATCAATGCTGAGGAAATGGTTTGCAAATATCCAGTTTGGAATTTATTCAAACTCTTCTGAATTAAACGTTCACTCTTAAGACTTTAACATAAGCAAAGGGGATGGGGCATAATGCAGCTTTAGTGTAACCGAGGGAGGAGTGGAATTAATCATCAAGAAATGCCTGCAATTGAATATTGTAGAGAAAGAAAACCAGGCAGGATAGCAATGAACTTGGCTCAATTGACTGGAGATTGTTACTACTACTTGCAATGTATTTCTATTAAGATGCAATTGGAAAATTAGAGCAAAGTTAAATTTTCACTATTTTGCTGGAGTTTAGTAAAACTTTCCTTTAATATTTCAATGACATCTTCCTCTTTTTCATTATTTTGATTTGTTGACCAGCAAGTGGGGATGACGCATCTGGTTCAGTTTGCCACAGTTACCAAATTTTAAAGATTATTTGAGTGATTGCTGGAAATATTTTGCTTTGGGTGGAATTTCCCATACCCTTGCACTATTTCATTTATCATTTAATGCAGCACCTTTAGCACCGGGTATTATCTGCCCTGGACTGACCTATTAACATTACTAAGCAATGTAAGGATATTGGCTTAAACCATCAACTGGTTGCAAAGATGCTCCTTGAGCAGCTGCACTGTTAGTTCCACTTCTTACATAGTCCAACAACTTTTTTTATTGCTTTTCAAGGGTTTATTTTTATTAAATTATTCTTGAATTTTATTTCTCCACCCTACTAGGCAGTGCAGCCCAGGCCATAATAACTCATTATGTACAGGATGTTTTTCTGAGTTACCCACTGCTTCTTTTGCCATTTACTTGAAATCTGTGCCCTCTGTTTATTCAGCTTCCTGGCGCTAGAAACCGTTTCTCTCTATTTGCTTTGTCAGAACTCCACAAGATTTTGAAATCCTGCATCAAATATTTTTTTGATCTCCTCTGCTTTAAGAAAGACAGCCCCGGTTTCCAACACAAGACTTTCCTGCCTAACACCATTCTAGTAAACCAAACCTTTTTGCCCTGTGTGATGTGTGATACCAGGAATTGTCCTCAAAATAGCAGCTGGTCCTCCATAAAGATCAAGCAGAATTCCCTTGCTTTTATACATTTCCTTGCCAATTAGGCAGCTTCTGTGAAAATAAACAGTTAATATTTCAGGTTGAACACCCTTCGTTAGTATGATTAATAATATTCAATGTTTCCATAAAATTTACCTTTCTTTCTGTAAATGAATCCGTATCAATATTGCATATGAAGTTTATATTGTCTCTTCTCATACACTTATAGTGTCTCTTCTCATATACCAATAAACCGTGCACTCTTCTCTTAAACTGTATCTGGAAACTTTGATCTCTTCATGACCTTCTAAAGTTTTTTTACCTCAATCTTTAATGCACTTCAGCACCAGTGAATCGTACATAGTTCTCTTAACCAACTGAACCTGAAAAGTTTCTGCCAATTTCATCGATCTCTTCAGCTTATGAAGTTTGTTATTGTACTTCAAAATAACATGCCATCTGCAAACTTATCCATGTAGGGAAGACACAAGGTGCTGGAGTAACTCAGCAGGTCAAGCAGCATCTCTGGAGAACATGGACTGATTACATTTTGGGTTGGGACCCTTCAGACAATATTTAATCAAATTGGCCAGATATGAATATTATTTTTAAAAATCAACTCCTGGTTTCATACATATGCATATTTTTCCCAATCAATTTTTACCTCAATCAATTTGGACATTTGGCTTTACCTTGAGTGGCCTGTAATATTGGAGTATTATCCCATTATTATGATTATTCTAAAACATATATGACTGAAGGTTGTGAAAATGGCATCCGTGATTTAAAAAATCTGATACCTTTAGCAACATATAGAAGCTAGAAGAGATGCCTTTCTTCTTTTGAGCTGGATCAATCTCCTTGTCAATTGTTATTATGTTATTTTTCTTCTATCTTCCTCTTTACTGTGAATTAATATAACCCCCTTCTTCAGTGAAAACGTTTCATTTGATTTCTCGAAAGTGCTGTTTATGCAAGATTTATGAAAGTAATTACTCTCTTATTCACTTGTCCCATCTCATCCTGGGCTTTTGAATGCCCTTTATCTAAACCTGCTCTTTGATTTCCTATCCTCATCTCATCACTCCTATTTCTGAACTACCCTTGATTTTAACACCGTTTCTCATCATCTCTTGTCGCCTTCAACCTTCTGCTTCTTTCCCTTTCAAATTCCACTGCTGGGAAAGAAAGTCTTTTCAGTTTCGGAAGTTATTTTTGATGTTAAGATCTTTAAGTACACATGGCATAATAGAATCATGATTTTTTTTTTACAAAAGGGGATATCATGTTCCAGAGTTAGTATATTGGTGGTGAAAGTTTACATTGATGAGATAATGAATGGGCAAAGCATTAAGAGCAGTAGAAGATCACACGGTAAATGCAAAAGACCACTCGCGTTAAAGCCAAGGTGATGAGATATTTTGTACTTAATTACATGTTGTGGTTGGTAGCAAATCGGATTCAGCATTGCTCCTTTCTGTATTACAACTAATGCTGCAATTTGATGCTGCATGTTCAACCTACCACCCGAGCCCCTTAGGTCATATCTAACTCATGTAGTTTGGAGATACAGTGTGGAAACAGGCCATTCGGCCCATCGAGTCCATGCCAACTACAGATCATCTGTTCACATTAGTTCTGTGTTATCCCACTAGGGCAATTTGCATGTGCCAATTAACTGGCAAATCCGTCTTTGGGATTGGGGGGGGGGGGACACAGAAGCGCTCAGAAGAAACCAATGCAATATCAGGTAGACCGTGAAAACTCCGGATGAAATAAGGGTTCAATAACTGTTCAACAATTAATAAGTTGTAACCACTTCACCTACCTGTGTTGCCACCATTAGGGATCGGTGGGAATGTATTTTATCTGGCTCTTCCTCTACATCTCTACGTAATCTCCATTTGCTGCATATTCTCTTGTCTCTCACTTCACCCTTCCTTAGCTTTATATGCCATGAATCAGCCCAGATGACCTTCCTGCACAATGTTTTTCTACACTACAATCCATGCAGCCAAAATTGCTAACATCAGCAAACTTCCTAAACCTCCTACATTTGTATATAAGCTAGTAAAATATCTCGTAAAAGGCAAAGGCAGACTGTCCTGCAGAATCCCGAGGAACCATCTTTCCAAAACTATTAATGTTTAAACAAGATCAAGTTATTCTGATTTATTTATATTTGATACCAACAGCATAATAACAGGATTTAAGTTTAGAGATACAGCATAGAAACAGGCCCTTCGGCCCGCCGAGTACAGCCAACCAGCAGTCGCCTGTGAACTAGTTCTATTCGACACACTAAGGACAATTCATCAAAGCAAATTAACCTCCAATCCTGCATGTCTTTTGAAAGTGGGAGGAAACCGGAGCACCCGGAGAAACCCCACGTGCTCACGGGAAGAACGTCCAAACAGCAGCCATACTCAGGATTGAACCTGGGTCTCTGGTGTTGTAAGGCAGCAACTGTACCACTGCACCACTGCACAACTGCACCACTGCACAACTGCACAACTGTACCACTGCACAACTGTATCACTGTACCACTGCACAACTGTATCACTGTACCACTGTATCACTGTACCACTGCACCACTGTACCACTGCACAACTGTACCACTGGACAACTGTATCACTGCACAACTGTATCACTGCACCACTGTACCACTGCACAACTGTACCACTGCACCACTGGACAACTGCACAACTGTATCACTGCACAACTGTATCACTGCACAACTGTATCACTGCACAACTGTACCACAGGGCCAGTTTCCGCACTGTATCACTAAACTAAACTAAACTGAAAGATTTGCTGCATCCTACGCATTAATTGTCAGAGATTTTCGTATGTTATGTCTGTTTCACGATTAATAAAATCAATCTTTCTCTAGCTGCAAATTACACACGACAAACTGATCTGGAGGCAGGACCTTAGAAGAGAGGAGAGAAACACGAGTTGATGCAAGGGGTTAATATGGTGTGAGCACCTCTCACGTTTTCTTTACGTAAAGTCTGATATTTAGGTTTAAAGTTTAGATTTATTTATTATTACTTATACCGAGGTACAATAAAAGTTTTCTTCTGCATGATATCCAATGAGATCAGATATACCATACATAGATACAATCAGTACAAACTTAATAGATAGAGCAAAGAGGAAGGTACAGAGTGAAGAATATAATGTCTGTATTGTAGAGCCACTGAACTATTTTTGAAAGAGTTTAACAATTTATGTGGAAGAGTTTTATTGTTTAGAGGGGATAGAATCTCCCACTTTGCTAAGATGCCCCATCGAAGCTAGTCCCATTTGCTTGCATTTTCATTGAGCTGATTTGATGAGACCTTGTTTTATCGTACTCAAAATTTTGTGACGAGTTTTCGAACCACTGATTTCAACAGTGGAGGAAAGAAAGCATCTTTGATTTGATCAAAATGCAAAATTCTAAGTTATCGTGTCTACAGTGTTGAAAACATAAATGCTCTGGGATACTTTTCAGCTAGTTGCATAGCAATTTGCCATATCTGAGCCCGTGTGTGGAAAATAAATACTTGAACAAGAAATGTCAGATTAGATTGGAATATGGGCAACCATGTTCCCGTTCTGAACCACTGATGTCAGGTGGGAAGATGATAAAGGAAACTATTTGAAGATCAAAAATCTGTAGATGCAGGAAATGCAAAATACAAATAGAAAGGCATGGAAACTGGATCCAGGAGCGTAGGTACATGAGTCCTTGAAGGTGGAGCCGCAGGTGGATAGGGTGGTCAAAAACGTGTTTAGTACATTGGTCTTCATCAGTCAGAGTATTGAGTATAGAAGTTGTGAGGTCATGTTGCAGTTGTACAAGACATGGAAATGGATCGGTGCCATTTTGTGTCGAGACCCTTTATCATACTCTGGAAAGACCTGGTTGCCAGATTGGGTCTGTGGAAGGTGAAGAGTGACCAAAGATACATGATCATATCCCAATCTGATGAAGGGCCTCAACCCAAAAAAAAAACTATTCTTTTTCTCCAGGGATGCTGCCTGACCTGCTGAGTTACTCCAGCATTTTGTGTCTAGCGTTGATGTTATCCGTCACAGGGCCGATGTGAAGAGACATTCCCTTCTTCACACCAGGTTTATCCTCCATCATGTTCTGTGATATTAATGATGGATTACCTCTAATGATGGTAGTTCTAACTGGCCATCCAACAGTACAACAGTGTAGATCGATAGCAGCAGGGTGTCTTCTCCTTATTGTGGCGGGAACCCACAATGAGACTCAGTAAGCAAGTGCTAAAGACAAGGCTGAATCATTCACAGCCGTGTTCAGCTTGAAGTGCCGCTGATCCAACTTGCGTCCGTCCTGAGATCCCCTCCTCTACTGAAGAAAGTCTTCAGCCAATCTGCACAAGGTACAAGTATCAGCCAAGAATTTTGGATACAGGAAAGACCATGAAAGCTCGCAAGACCCCAGCAGAAGACTTATACTCCTGAACCAGCTGTGCCTATAGCCAACATGTTCCACCAAACTGCCATTGTTCTTCAAACCTTTCTTCAAATGAAGATTGCTCTACAAAAATAGGAGAATTCAATCCATTCAATCAGTTTACTCTCAATTATGGACGTTGTCATTGAACAATGATATCTGGTGGCATTTGTTCACAAATTATCTGCTCACTAATGCCCAACTTGGGCTTATCTGGGACCACTCTCTTCTTCACAGCGATGTGAACCAAAGAGTGGAATTCTAGAGATAAGGATTCCCATCGATGTTAAGGAACGCCAGGAGAATTGAAACCATTGTCATCAAGAGGTCTCCCATGGCTGGGGTCATATGTTGTAGATGGGAAGATGGTTATGGTTGGTAAAGGCTAATCAAAGGTAAACGTGCCCATGCCGTCTCTCAGGCAGTAACAGAGAAGCTAACCAACTTCAGTTGCCTCATCAATGACCTTCCTTCCTGCATCCAGTCAGAAGTGGGGATTTTGGTTAATGAATTCACAATGTCTTCAACTCCTTAGCAAATGAAGCAAGCCATCGGATTGAAGCTGTTTGGATTAATGGCAAATAACGTTCACATTACAAACGTGCCGCATATTGTCCATCCCCAACAAAAGAGAATCTAACTTGGATCAGAAACATCCATCAGAGAAACTCTTGGTATTTAATAGTATCTAGCAGTTTAATTTAGAGATATAGCGTGGAAATAAGCCTTTTGGCCCACCGTGTCCGTGCCGACCAGTGATCACACGTACACTTGTTCTAGCCTACAAACGGGGACAATTTACACAAGCCAATAATCCTACAAACCTGCATGGCTTTGGAGTGTGGGAGGAAACCAGTGCACCCGGGGAAAACCCACACGGTCACGGAGAATGTACCACCTCTGTACCCACAGCACCCGTTGTAAGGATCAAACCCAGGTCACTGGCACTGTAAGGCAGCAACTCTACCGCTGCGCCACTGTGCCATTCTATCATCGGGACTTGCACCAACAACATCCTGGGAATTACCATTGGCCAGAACTCACTTAGACCAGCCATATAAATACTGAGGCAATGAGAGCGTATCAGATACAGGTTGCTCAGTATTAAGTGACAGCTCCTGGCACACACAAAGGCGGGAGGTAGAATAGTGTACAGGCAGTCCCCAGGTTGCCTATGATTTGGTTCCTGAGTACTGACCTTAAGAAGGTTTCTCCTTACTAATCAGGCTATTTGACCCATTGAGTCCACTCTGCCAGTCAATCATGGCTGATCTTTGCCTCCTAATCCCATTTTCCTGCCTTCTCACCATAACCCTTGATACCCGTTCTAATCAAGAAGGTGTCTATCTCTTAAAAATATCCACTGACTTGGCCTCCATAGCCCTCTGTGGCAATGAGTTCTGCAGATTAACTACCCTCTGATTAAAGAAGTTCCTCCTCATTTGCTTTGTAAAAGAGCACCTTGAAGTCAGAAACATTTGTTTTCTGAAGTTACCCATGCATTTTGCTCTACATGCACTTGCTGTGATTACATCTTGTTGGAACAATTGCCCCATATACTACAGGTAATTAAACTAATGGAATGTGAACTGTATACATGTAATAAACGCCGTGACATATTTTATTACTGTTAGATAAAATTATTAGAAAAATGCTTTAAAAAATGTACGGGAGAATTTATGTAAAGTCATATTTTGTTGAGTCAGGTGAAAGCCGGGAAGTACCTGTCCTCTCCACTTGTCTCGTTGAGTACAGGTCAAACAACTCTCAAGAAGATTGAAAATAATGTGGACAAAGCATGCTGCGTATTCCACATTGATGCCTCCACTAGCAAGCAGTGTGTATCATCTGTAAAATACGCTGTGGTTATCCATCTACTAGGATATTCTGACAGCACCTCCCAAATCTGCCACTTCTTCACTAAGTCTACATAATCAAGAATCATTCTCCCTTCTTCCCTCTCCCTTCAAGCAGTGGATACAAAAGCTTGTAAGCACGTACCACCAGATTCAAGTACAGTTTCATCCCAGCTGTAATCAGACTCATGAACTGCCTTCTCACAAGCAAACGATTGAAAAACAATCTTCCAATCTACCTCGTTGTGGCCCTTGCACTTTTTTTTAGTATCTGCACTTTATCGGTTGATATAACACTATTTTATGCTCAGTTTATTTTTTTTCTTTTACGCTATCTGATCTATTCATGTATAATATGTTCTGCCTGGATAACACACAAAACAATGTTTTTCACCACATGTTGGTACACATGACAAAAATAAAACAAGACGGATAAGGCCTTTGGACACTAGTACCTCCTAGTTCCCTTGCTGACATGGACATTTATCACAAATCCTAGAACCCCCTTCCCCAACAACACTGAGAATATCATCATCAGGAATGCACGTTAGACACAAAATGCTGGACTCAACTCAACTGTGAAGAAGGGCCTCCACCCAAAATGTCACCCATTGCTTCTCTCCAGAGATGCTGCCTGACCCACTGAGTTACTCCAGCTTTTTGTGTCTACCTTCGATTTAAACCGGCATCTGCAGTTCCTTCCTACACATCATCAGAAATGCATTGGCTTAGGAAGGCAGCTTGCCGACATTTTCTCAAGGACAATCTGGGTTGAGGAACCGCTCTGTGACAGGCACTTCACGTCACGTCCTAAAAAAAATGAATTAAAAAAAAAAAACAACCTAAAAAGCAGTTAAAAAGTGGAAAGGTCTGATGCACATTTTATTGGAAGATTTTGTGTTTGCCTCCAAGCCGCCTATAATGTCATCCTCAGCAATGCGAGGCGAGGAGGAGGTCACTAGCAGCAAGTCTGCCAGTAGACAGCCAATATAGTTTCTGTCGTTGCATGGCCTCAGCACAGCAGAGAAACTGCTTCAGTCTGTGGACTTTGGTTGAGTAAAGCAGCCCTGTGTAACTCCTGGACTGCCTGTGATTCAGGGGGGCAGCAGAGAAGGGGCAGTTGAGTGGACTGAGTACACAGGAAGGGGGCCCACACACTCGGCAAGCCACTGGCTCGAGGCTTAACCTCTGATGTGCCGATGTACAGGTCAGCATGAGGCCTGGGATATGATGTATAAATACTGGCTGATTTTTGGTAGCTTTACGGTCCCCAGTCGGTGCCAGACATGTCGTACTCTGCCTATTTGAAGAGCAGCAGAACTGAGCATCTGTTTTTCCAGCCCTGTATCAGGCGGCTGCAGTATGAGTGTGAAATATGCTGAGGTTTTTAGTCTGCACCAAGGAATCTAACCTCAAGACGCTAGACAACCTTTGCCAAGAACATGGACAGACCTGCTAGTGTTGCCGAGCCTTTCATTCTGATTTGAGCAGCTGGGCTGAGCAAACCGGTAAACAAGTCCGTTTAAACTAATGTGCTAAAAATAAGAAATAAAAACAGATAGAAATAAATACAAGCTAGGTAGCATGTAATTATTTTGTCCTTCTCTAATCCGCTTGTTTCCGTTGGTGCCTCTCTTTTCTCAGTCTGTGTATAAAGAGGTCGCCCTCAGGAGACACTGCAGAGGAAGGTTAGTGTGGAGAGAGAGAGATAGAAAGAAAGCTGTTGTCTTGCAGCTCCAGAGACCCGGGTTCAATCCTGACAATGGGGTGATGTCTGTACGGAGCTTGTCCGCTCTCTCTATGACCGCGTGGGTTTTCTCCGAGTGCTCTTGTTTCCTAACACACTCCAAAGGGGATAAGTCTCCAGGTCCTGACAGGATATTCCCTAGGACATTGAGGGAAGTTAGTGTAGAAATAGCCGGGGCTATGACAGAAATATTTCAAATGTCATTAGAAACGGGAATAGTCCCCGAGGATTGGCGTACTGCGCATGTTGTTCCATTGTTTAAAAAGGGTTCTAAGAGTAAACCTAGCAATTATAGACCTGTTAGTTTGACTTCAGTGGTGGGCAAATTAATGGAAAAGATACTTAGAGACAATATATATAAGCATCTAGATAAACAGGGTCTGATTAGGAACAGTCAACATGGATTTGTGCCTGGAATGTCATGTTTGACTAATCTTCTTGAATTTTTCGAAGAGGTTACTAGGGAAATTGACGAGGGTAAAGCAGTGGATGTTGTCTATATGGACTTTAGTAAGGCCTTTGACAAGGTTCCTCATGGAAGGTTGGTTAAGAAGGTTCAACTGTTGGGTATAAATGCAGGAATAGCAAGATGGATTCAACAGTGGCTGAATGGGAGAAGCCAGAGGGTAATGGTGGATGGCTGTTTATCGGGTTGGAGGCAGGTGACTAGTGGGGTGCCTCAGGGATCTGTGTTGGGTCCTTTGTTGTTTGTCATGTACATCAATGATCTGGATGAAGGTGTGGTAAATTGGATTAGTAAGTATGCAGATGATACCAAGATAGGGGGTGTTGTGGATAATGAAGAGGATTTCCAAAGTCTACAGAGTGATTTAGGCCATTTGGAAAAATGGGCTGAAAGATGGCAGATGGAGTTTAATGCTGATAAATGTGAGGTGCTACACCTTGGCAGGACAAATCAAAATAGGACGTACATGGTAAATGGTAGGGAAATGAAGAATACAGTTGAACAGAGGGATCTGGGTATAACCGTGCATAGTTCCTTGAAGGTGGAATCTCATATAGATAGGGTGGTAAAGAAAGCTTTTGGTATGCTAGCCTTTATAAATCAGAGCATTGAGTATAGAAGCTGGGATGTAATGTTAAAATTGTACAAGGCATTGGTGAGACCAAATCTGGAGTATGGTGTACAATTTTGGTCGCCCAATTATAGGAAGGATGTCAACAAAATAGAGAGAGTACAGAGGAGATTTACTAGAATGTTGCCTGGGTTTCAACAACTAAGTTACAGAGATAGGTTGAATAAGTTAGGTCTTTATTCTCTGGAGCGCAGAAGGTTAAGGGGGGACCTGATAGAGGTCTTTAAAATGATGAGAGGGATAGACAGAGTTGATGTGGACAAGCTTTTCCCTTTGAGAATAGGGAAGATTCAAACAAGAGGACATGACTTCAGAATTAAGGGACAGAAGTTTAGGGGTAATATGAGGGGGAACTTCTTTACGCAGAGAGTGGTGGCGGTGTGGAATGAGCTCCCAGTGGAAGTGGTGGAGGCAGGTTCATTAGTATCATTTAAAAATAAATTGGATAGGCATATGGATGAGAAGGGAATGGAGGGTTATGGTACGAATGCAGGCAGGTGGGACTAAGGGGAAAAAATTTGTTCGGCATGGACTTGTAGGGCCGAGAAGGCCTGTTTCTGTGCTGTAATTGTTATATGGTTATATGGTTAAAGACGTACAGGTTTGTAGGTTAATTGGCTGTGGTAAATTTGTACATTGTACCTAGTGTGTTGGATAAAGTTATTGGACCATGTGATTGCTTCAGTCGGCCGAAGGTTCGTGTTTCCTCCCTGTATCTGTCCTGACCTCGGGTGCTGTATCTGCGGAGTTTGCACGTTCTGCTTGTGACTGTATGGGTTTCCTCCCTGTATCTCTGAAGACTAAAGAAAATTGAGGTTTTCGTGATCTTTTTCTTTGGTGAACACATGCATTTACTTTGAAAGAAACATTGTCAAATTGGAAATTTCTGTAAACTAAGGTTCTGTCCTGACCTCGGGTGCTGTCTGTGTGGAGTTTGCACGTTCTGCTTGTGACTGTATGGGTTTCCTCCGGGTGCAGCGGTTTCCTCCCACATCCCAAAGATGAGCAGGTTCACAGGTTGATTTGTCTGTAAAATTGCCCCTCGCATGTAGGGAGTAGAATAACATAGAACTAGTGTGAATAGGTTGGCACGGACTAGGAGGGTCGAGATGGCCTGTTTCTGTGCTGCAATTGTTATATGGTTATATGGTTAATAGGTGGACATCGGTTGGCACTGACTCGGTGGTGGACCAAAGGACCATGTGTGAATTTGGAAACTAATCTAAACTGAATCAATAAATTCTATACCCTAAAGGGAATCACATAAGTCTTCTCACATCTCTACCTCTAGTGTTCCCTAAGTATTTTTCCTGGGGGCCTCGCTATTATCTCAATGAGCATATACCTCTGTTACATTATCTGTAAACATTGCATCAGTTTTCACACATAGGGCAAGTACACATAGCCCTCTCAGTATCTCCTTTATCCCCACCACTGTTGTCAATTTCACAGGCCACTCGTGCAACACCCACTGAGGGAGCTGGTAGACATTTCCGCCAATTAAATAATGTATCCCAGTTTCATCTGCAGACCGACAGCACAGAAACGGGGCCTTCAGCCCAACCCCTCCATGCTGACCAAGATGCCCCATCCAAGCTAGTCTCAAATTGCCCATGTTTGGCCCATATCCCTCAAAACCTTTACTTTCCATGTAATCTTTCATGCCCTACAGTCATACCAATAAAAAGCAACGAACACACAAGATGCATTTTAACATAAACATCCACCACAGTGACTCCTCCACATTCTTCACTGTAATGTAAGGCCAAAATAAAAGTTCAATCTCTTCCCTTCTTTGTTCTGCGGTCGGGTGCCTTGAGCCTCGAGCCGTCCGTTGTCGGGGCGATCTTGGCTCCTGTAGTCGGAGGTCGGGCCTTCTGCATCGGGGCGATCAAGCTCCTGCATTGGGGGGGAATCTCAGCTCCCCTGCACCAGGCGATCTGACCCCAGGTTGGGGCTGGTCGAACCTCCTGCAGCTTGGAGCTTCCTGACATCAGCCTGTACCCGAGACTGCGAGCTCCTCGATGGTGAAATCCGCAGGCCTCGGTTGGAGCGTCGATCCCAGGCAAGAGACCGCAGGCTCTGATGATAAGTGCACGGCCCCGCGCTGGAGCTCAAAGTCAGTCCCAAGCGAGGCCGCCAGCTCCATGATGTTAGGCTGCAGAGCGACCAGAGATACGATCCGGAAAACTATTGCATCTCCAGCAAGGTAAGAGATTGAGAAAAACGTTTCCCCCCCCCCTTTATGTCAAGTTTGACCTGGATGTAAGTTTTGCACCTTGAACCTGTGCCCTCCTTAAGATGACCAGTATCCTCTTAAACTATTGCTGTGAGTTTGCCCATATGCTGCTGAAACCTTCCCAGTTCCCACAGGATTGGACTATTCTGACATAGCCCTGGCTGGCCTTTGCGTTCTTGCTCACATTATCTTGGGTTCATCCAGAACTTTCTATCTGTGAGGTAGCTGTGGCTGGGGCAGCATGATGGCATAGCGGTAAAGTTTGTGCCTTACAGCACCAGAGGCCAGGGTTCGATCCTGACTACGGGTACTGTACCCATGACTGCGTGGGTTTTTCGGGTGCACTGGTTCCCTCCTGCACTCCAAGGACATACAGGTTTGTAGGTTAATTGGCTTCAGTAAAAAATTAAAATTGTCCATAATGTATAGGATAGTGTTACTGTACAGGGTGTGGACTCAGTGGGTCGAAGGGCCTGTTTCTGCACTGTATTTCTAAACTGAAACATGTTCTTCTCTCTTTCCTCTGCTCGCTGGCCTATATTGACTCCCAAGATTTCAGTTGTAAATTCTCTTCCTTGTTTAATTCCAGCCTCCCCTTGTGAATCCCAGGTGTCATAGAGTGATAGAGTGTGGAAACAGGCCCTCCAGCCCAACTTGCCCACAATGTCCCAGCTACACTAGTCCCACCTGCCAGCTGTTGGCCCATATCCCTACAAACCTGTCCTATCCATGTACTTGTCTAACTGTTTCTTAAACTTTGGGATAGTCCCTGCCTCAACTACCTCCTCTGAGAGCTTGTTCCATAAATCCACCATCCCTTGTGTTACCCCTCGGATTCCTATTAAATCTTTTTCCCTTCACCTTAAACCTATGTCCTCTGGTCCACAATTCACCTACTCTGGGCAGGTGATTCTGTGCATCATCTACCCCATGATCTTATACACCTCTATAAAATAATTCCTCATCCTCCTGCGCTCCAAGGAATAGAGTCCCAGGCTACACAACATAGTCTTCTCCAAGGGTGGTGAGTGTATGGAACAAGCTGCCAGATGAGTGGACAACCTCACATTTATCCGCATTAAACGTAATCTGCCATGCATCCGCCCATTCCCCCAACCTGTCCAAGTCACCCTGCATTCTCATAGCATCCTCCTCACAGTTCACACTGCCACCCAGCTTCGTGTCATCTGCAAATTTGCTAATGTTACTTTGGATCCCTTCATCCAAATCATTGATGTATATTGTAAATAGCTGTGGTCCCAGCACCGAGCCTTGCGGTACCCCACTAGTCACTGCCTGCCATTCTGAAAGGGACCTCACTCTCTTGTTTCCTGTCTGCCAACCAGTTCTGTATCCATGTCAGCACTCCACCCCCAATACCATGTGCCCTAATTTTGCCCACTAATCTCCTATGTGGGACCTTATCAAATGCTTTCTGAAAGTCCAGGTACACTACACCCACTGGCACAAAAGATTCTAGCACAGCCCAAAGGGCGAGGGTGCCAAACTAGCGTGGGTGAAATGGAGCGAGTATCACAATGTTCACCAGGCAACCACATCAAAATAGGGTTGTGATCAAAGGACTAAGATGTAGCCTCTGCTCCTCGGACTGGGCTCCAGAGGTTGACCCTAGTCTCAGTCCGCCACTGGGCTGGGTTGGCCAGCCTGGGACCACATACTTGGGTCTGACCAGGTCTATGGTCCCTCTGTTCATTTGGCATCTTTCTGTGTTGGGGAGAGAGGGCATTTGGGCAGCCTGGCAGGGAATGAATTGGGAAGAAATTGGCTCAACATTTGTTGAGATGGTGAGTGGGAGGGAATAGGTCAGGTTAACACTTGTGGGGAGTGGGAATGTAGGGATTGGCCTCGGACTTGAGATAGTGAGGGGGGGGGGGGGGGGGGGGTGAGGACAATAATCTGCTTTGAGGTGGGAGAGAAGGAGGAAGGCATCAACCTCCACATGTTTAGGGGAGGGGGCGGGGGGAGGGGGGGGGGAGGAGATGAAGGGAGGGAATAAATAAGATCAGCAATTATACTGGTTGTGGTGGGGGAGAAGAGAGTTGCCTGGCACTTGTATGGTGGGGATTTGAGCTCCGGGTTTGTTGTGGGGGGGGTTGGGGGGTGGGGGTGGTGATTGGGGAGGTCAGCAGGCTGTGGGGACCATGTGGTGCAGGTGGAAGGAAGGGAGATGTTGGAGATGACGATGATGATGATGGGAGCTTTAGAACCAAAGAGAATGCAATGGGGCTGTGTTTTAGTGTGTGGAGGCTGAGTACTCAGGGATTACACTCATCTTGTGCCTTTCCTAGGTCGATCCTGGACCCCGAAGGATGTTGTCCCAGGGTTGTTCTATGCCAGGCACACAATCCCTTTCCTCCTTGGAGTTCCTTGTCAATCTCCATAAGCAAAGTTGCATGAGGAATTAAATCATCACTGTGTCCATTGAACAGAAATCATGTCCGAGTTATGAAGGTGCTTCAGGTCAGGAGGCCTCAGTTGGTACAATTCAACATAAACCATAAATGACTCCATATTAAATTAACTTTGAGTTACACAGTACTCAGGAAAACAATGTTATGCCATTCACTGTTCTATATACGTGGCAGTTTCACTTGTCGATATACATAGTGTCTATATTCTGAAATGACTCGTATTATTGATTCGCCCTTTCACAAATGTGAATGTGAAACATTCTTCAAGCAGATTAGCCAACACTTCCTCCTTTTATATAGTTGCATAATGTGATGATTTACTCAACAATTGTGATACAGGTGCACAACCTTTTATCCGGTGTTCCGGAAACCGAAAAACTCCGAAAACCGGCCATTTTTTCCAGATGTCATCTGCGCACCAAAGCTCGCGTTTTGCGCCAAACTTGACCCGAAACGACCCACGGTCAACCCAGGTCTGTACTACTGTAGCGGCTGCCTCCTCCCCGGAGACGCTTAAACATCTGTAAATCATTGCTTGAATGTTAGTCAGTTAGTTTGGAGGGCTTTTATGTGAAGGGGGGTGAAGGGGTAAACTTTAATTCTTAGTCCCCTACCTGGTCGGAGAGGCGGGGAGCGGTCAATGCCTTACCGGGTCGCTGTGCAGTAAGCTCCGCAGCGCTGTGGCCGCCGACCCAACATTCGCGGGGCGTTGCTGGATTTGGAGCCGCGCAGCCAGGGGTAGAGTTGCTGGGGTCGGAGCTCCAACCGGCGCCGCCCGCGGCCGGACGGAGCCCCCAGCTCCGCGAGGTTGGGAGTCGCCGACCAGGTAGAATTAAAGTTTCCCCCTTCACCCCTACTCCACCACCACCACATAAAACCCCTCCAAACTAACTGACTAACATTTATGCAATGATTCTCCCGGTCTCCGGGGAGGAGGCAGCTGCTCCAGACTTTTCAAGCCGCCCGCGCTACCTACCTAATCTACGCTAAAAATCTTCCATTCGGAAATCCGAAAATGTCCGAAATCCGACAAGTGTCTGGTCCCAAGGCTTTCGGATAAAAGGTTGTGCACCTGTACAACAAAGGGCGGCACGGTGGTGCAGCGGTAGAGTTGCTGCCTCACAGCGCCAGAGACCTGAATTCGATCCTGACTACAGGTGCTGTCCATACGGAGTTTGCACGTACTTCCCGTGACCTGCACGGGTTTTGTCCGGGTGCTCCGGTTTCCTCCCATGCTCCAAAGATGTACTGGTTGTAGTCTAATTGGCTTGGTAACGTTGTAAATGGTCCCCAATGCGTGTAGGATGGTGCTTGTGTAATGTGCGTAGATCGCTGGTTGGTGGGGACCCGGTGGGCCGAAGAGCTTGTCTCCCCACTGTATCTCTAAACTAATTCCTAAACTAAATTAAATTAAAAGGCTAAGTATGCAGAATTTGGTTATGTATCTCAATTTCCATTGCCCAGTGCTTGATAAAATCTTTCTTTTTTGAATCTACCTGAAGACTCAAACATTGGTGTCATTCAACTCTTGACTGATGTTCTGCTGTCAGCCCAGGCTTTCTGTAGCAATACAGTGCGGGCTTGTCTCACTTTCTGAGCTTTGGACAAAACTGCCAGCAGATGGTACTATTTCACCATCGAGAAGCAGAATAACATGTGATTTTCAATTATTGGAGGATCTGCTCTTTCAGAGGGATACATAATATTGAATCTTTATTTTGAAATGGACAAAAAGTGCTGGAGCAACTCAAGGGGTCAGGCAGCATCTCTGGGGGAACAAAGAAAGCTAGACGAGGGGCGGGGCAGGACAGGTAAGAAGCGTGGCAGGTAATATGTGGACACAGGTGAGCAGAGTTTTTAATAGGGAAATGGTTGGAATAAAGGCCAGAGATAAAAATAGGTGTGACAAGGTTGAAGTTTTGCGAATTGTGAAACTAGAGGGAGGAGTGTAGTGGAGAAGGGGATAAATAACAGGGAGTCTAGGTGGGACATAGATGGAGAGGGGGAATAGAAAGGGGAGCTCAGTTGTGGGGGTTTGTAGGAGGTTACCACGAATTAGAGCATTCAAAGTTCATGCCATTGGGCTATACACACACAATGGACAATAGGTGCAGGAGGAGGCCATTCGGCCCATCGAGCCAGCACCTACCCCGTTCCTGGATACGGAGAAATAGACATTTATATTTCTCTGAATTGTAGAACAAATTGTTATGGCAAGATAGAACCGATCCTGACAGACCTTTCCTTTCACTTTTCTGCTCATGTCTATTCTGATAAATATTCCATGAAAAAGAAATCAAATATTCGCAGGTAGACGGCCAGTTGCCACTCTGTCTTTTCTTGAGATGGGACGTGTAGACCTTGCCTGTTTTCAATAAAGCTTTTTAATCTGCCTCGGCATGTGTGAAAATGAATTAAACTGACTAACTAATTTTCTTCACTCAGAAGCCAATGTAATAGGTCTGATATCAAAATGAATCAGACTCAGTCTTGGTTAGTCCTGAGAGTGAAGGCTACCTGGTTTTGTCTGGTAGGCGGCGCGGCTCTGGCCAGCAGCGGCCTCTGCAGCCTGTCCGCGTTTTTATTATTTTTTGTCTGTGTTTTTATGTAGTTTTTGTTATTTTATGTTGGGGTGTGTGTGTGGGGGGGCGGGGGGGGGGTGGGAGGGGGGGGGAAACTTTTTGAATCTCTCCCTGCACTGGAGACCCGACCTTTTCTCGTCGGGTCTCAGGTGTCGTTGAGGCCGCAACGAGGAGCGGCCTCCAACAGGAAGAAGCCGGGGACTCAGGTGCCGACTCACCGTTGCCGTCGCGGAGCTGGCCGAGTCCGGAGCGGTGGAGGAGCGTTGCCGCTGCCGCTGCTGCTGCTGCTGCTGAGTCGGAGGCTGCTGCTGCTGCTGCTGCTACCGGAGAGTCGGAGGCTCCAACGACGGGTCTGTGGACGACGGCACCGGGAGCCCACGGCTCCCTGGAGGGAGACCGCTTTTCAGGGCTCCTGCAACGGCGACTTCTCCCGCCCGAGTTGCGGGGTTGAAGAGCTCCTGGAGCGGGGCCTACATCACTGCCCCGCGCGGCTGGAATGGCCGCGGACTCTGCGAGCGCACACCGGGGGCTCTAACACCAAGACCCGGTGTGCGACCTCGCACCACCCGGCGTGGCTTTAATGGCCGCGGGACAATCGCCATCGCCAGCCGGGGGCTATGACTTTGACTCTGACATCGGGGGGGGGAGAGTGCAGTGGAGAGATAAGTTTATTTGGCCTTCCATCACAGCTATGTGATGGATGTTTATGTTAAATGTAATTATGTTGTGTCTGGGTCTATTTGTGTGTAATGTATGGCTGCAGAAACGGCATTTCGTTTGGACCTCCAGGGGTCCAAATGACAATTAAATTGACTCTTGACTCTTGTCGGTGTAACAATTGCCTTGCTGCGAAAAAATGAATTATCTCAGATAACTCAAAATCCCCCCATAAAAGCAAGCAAAGAAAAGGCACCCATTTGTCCTCAATACCACAGCATCTACAGCTCTAATTGAACAACTGCAAGAACATCTGACGGATCATTTTGACTCGGATGGGATAGTTTCTGGCTGTAGAATGTTTCCAGCATTTGATAAACTTTGCACCAAAGGCATACCACTTGGCTTCAGATATCGTAGATCATTTGAAATTGATGCTTGTGAATTGTGCAACTCTAGAACTGGTTCTTTCGATAACAAATCTTATATATCTGCTGTTTGGAATGTTTGTAAAGTAATGGGTAGTGATTCACATTATGATATCTGTAAGACCATAACAAGATGCTAACTGTGGTTCAGGCTGGAAGCAACTTGCCTGTTTTGGGAGCACACTGGTGCTTCCAACATGTGGACTGGACTTTGGATGGTTTGGTTTTTCTTGGTTAATGCCCCCAAAATATGGCGCCTGTGTTTAGTTTAGTTTAGTGTTTAGAGATGCAGTGTGGAAACAGGCCATTTGGCTCACCAAGTCCATGCTGACCAGCGATCCCTGCACACTAACACTATCCTATACACACTAGGGACAATTTACAATTTTACCAAAGCCAATTAACCTACAAATCTGTACATCTTTGGAGTGTGGGAGGAAACCGGAGCACCCAATTGAAAACCACCTATGTCAAGGGGAGAAGGTACAAACTCCATACAGATAGCACCCGTAGTCAGGATCAAACTTGGGTCTCTACCGCTGTGCCACCATGCTGCCCGACTTTTGCACAACTGTGCATTTGTGGTTGTGCAAAAGAATTTCACTGCTGTGCACACGTGACAATAACGAAGCATTGAACCAAGTTGTCCAACCATACAGATTATGTTTGCTGCTAAACCCTGACCATTCCCAATTCAATGCACGTCATTTAATTTAGGAGACAGTGCTGGTTCAGGAATCCTTTAAAATAGAGTCAGTCATTTCTTCAGCATGCAAGGTTAGGAGAAGTCTATAAGCATGCATCATAGGAAGTGGAATGTTATTTTTATGCCCTAACTTTCATTTCGTTGTCTCAGTTGCCAGAAGTGTATTGAATGAGGTTAGAACATTCGAATGGAGGATCTGAAACTAAACCTCAATCTGTGGTAATTCAACTGTTGGTACATTAAACTCAGAATAACTTTATACAAGTAAAATTAACCTATAAAAGTCACTTATTACAACTTATCCACGTTCAAAATACCCATTGGATTATATCAGTTGTAGAAATTAGAGGGATTTTTAAGGATGTCAGCTCATTTTATCATTAAACAAGAAGGTGTTTGCTTTTGCCTGAAGGTGCCAAAAATATCACAGTGACTATATCCTGTTTTGCTCTGAAGTCTCACAGCAGCAGTTCCTTCCTGGATCTTTTGCATTACACATCAAGTAGTTGACCCAGGTCTTAAAATACGTGCGGAAGTTTGTCCCAGAACATTCCACAAAATTGCAGATGTTTCTCCTAAAATTGCAGATGTTTCTCCTAAACGTTTCAACTCCTCATGTTGCATGCCGGGTGGAAGAGGGCACAAACAGGAACACCAATGCATGGTGTTACCTTTATAGTTTGTGCCAATGTTTCAAGGAACCAGATATTTTACATGAAGCGTTTAGTTTAGTTTAGAGATACAGCACGGAAACAGACTCTTGGACCCACCGACCAGCGATCCCCGCACAATAACACTTTCCTACACACACTCGGGACAATTCACAATTATACCATGCCAATTAGCCTACAAACCCTGTACGTCTTTGGAGAATGGGAGGAACCCAGAGATCCTGGAGAAAACCCACGCAGTTCACGGGGAGAACGTACAAACTTTGTACAGACAGCGCCCGTAGTTAGGATGAAACCCTGGTCTGTGAGGCAGCAACTTGACCTCTGCACCACTGTGCTGTCTACTTATCTTAACTTATCTTTTCTTAAGTAAAGCATTCTCTCTACTCATTGCATCGAAGATGTATTGAAATCTTTCTGCAAGAAATTGTTTAATTTGACTCCACTTTCCTTCCTTCACAAATAAATGAAAGAGGTGGCTAATAGAGAGAGAACAGGGGCATGGAACTGATGATATAACTCTTTGAAAGAATTGATTCAGATCTGTTGATGAATGTTCTACTTCTGCAGAAATAATGAATAGTGAAGAGGACACAAGGAAGTCACAGGGGGATATAAAGAGATGGTGAGAAGCAAAGATCTGATAAATAGAACATCATTTGGAAAAATGAAAAATTGTTCGTTGTGCCTGGATAATTTCAAAATATGTTCTTTATCCAATTAGTGAGTTTTTGCACTAGAGTCATAGAGCCATAGTCATGCAGCGTAGAAATATCCCCTTCGGCCTAACTTGCCCCCACCCACATCTATCTATATTAAACCCACCCGCCTGTGTTTGGTCCATATCCCTCTAAACCGATCCTATCCACGTCCCTGTCCAAATGTTTATCACACATTGCAATAGTACCTGCCACAGCTACCTCCTCCAGCAGCTCGCTCCATATTCTCACCACCCATGATGTAAAAACATTTGCTCCTCACCTGAAACCTACATCTTCTGGTTCTTCAACCCCCTTATTATACTATCTAACCCTCTCTATCATCTATCATCCTACAATGCTACAAGGAGTAAAGACCCAGCCAGCCCAACCTCTGAGATGCACAAGGGTCTAGGAGTTCCAGTGCATGATGCACGGGTTCAGTCTGTAATTTTTGTACCTTTTTATGTCTCTAGTTTCCCTCACCCCTGATTCTCAGTCTGAAGAAGGGTCTCGACCCAAAACATCGCCTTTTCCTTTTCTCCATAGATGCTGCCTGACCCGCTGAGTTCCTCCAGCATGTTCGGTATAAACCAGCATCTGCAGTTCCTTCCGTGTTCCTGTTGATGTTTCCTCTTGTGGGAGGATCTAGAATGAAGGAGGTCACAGCTTAAAAATAAATTTATTGCAAAGATAATGTGAAATAAACGTAAAATGCTGGAGTAACTCTTTCCTGGAAATCTCTTCATCCAAGCTCTGTTGGCAGAAACTTTGTGGGGTTTTTTTGTAAGCCAGAGTAGGTAACTCATTGATAAAGCAAAAGATGGACATTACCTGGGACTAACGGGAATGCACATTGAAATGATGATCAGATCATCCATAATCCTGCCAAATGATGGGTGGATACAAGAGGCTTATTTGGCTTGTGTGTTGACGTGTATGTTCTGAAGCATGCATTATTCAACAAGATAACCTACGGATGTGATAATAACGCACATTTATCTATTTCCTGTTGCTTGTTGTTTAACATTAGATGCCATAGAAATAAGGTTCCTTTTAAACAAATGGGTTTTTCGCTGTGATATTGACAGTAAACCAAGAAATTGAATGATGGCACTTATCAAATTCAAGTTTTTGATAACCCTTCAATGAGTTTTGTTTAAATTATCCATCCATTTATCAGGAAGAGGGAGGGTTTCGCTGATAAACTCAACATTCATTGCATAATCCCATGGGTTGAAACTAGCAGGGAAGCCTGAGCACACAGATAGAAGTCTTTAAAATTGCAAAGTGTTTCCATATGGTGAATGGTGAGAAATTGAATCTGGATTCCATCGTATCAAAAACAAAACAAACGATAGCCATCTAGTAAAGTAAAGATTTTCAGAACAAATGTATTTTCAAAGAGAGTGGTGCAACTGTGAAGTCTGTGGGGTATTCAGAGACACTAGTAATGATGCACTTGTGGATAGGTGATTAATACAGCAGCAGGCTTCTGTGGAGTAGAATGGGGAAACAAGGAACTGCAGATGCTGGTTCTCAAAAACAGACACAAGTTGGCTCAGTACCTGTGACTCAGCGGGTCAGGCAGCATCTCTGTTAACATGGGTTGGTGGCGTTTTGGGCTGGGACCCTTCAGACTGAATGCGGTGGTGGTGGAGGGGGGGAGGTGAAGAAGGTTCTCAACCCGAAATATCACCCATTCCTTCTCTCCAGAGATGCTGCCTGTCCCGCTGAGTTACTCCAGCATTTTGTGTCTATCTTTGGTTTAAACCAGCATCCACAGTTCCTTCCTACACAAGTAATAGGGCGGGTTTCTGATTTGCATATGGTTGGGCAAAGGTCAGAGATGAGAAGAGAAAAGGTGTGAGATAAGAATAGATTTGTAAGGTCGCCAAGACCAAGTGACCAAGTGACCAACTGTCCAAGTGACCAAGTGTCCAAGTGTCCAAGTGTTCAAATGTCCGCAACCAAGTGACCAAGTGTCCAAGTGACCAAGTGTCCAAGTGTCCAAGTGACCAAGTGTCCAAGTGTCCAAGCGTCCAAGTGTCCAAGTGACCAAGTGACCAAGTGTCCAAGTGACCAAGTGTCCAAGTGTCCAAGTGTCCAAGTGACCAAGTGTCCAAGTGACCAAGTGTCCAAGTGTCCAAGTGTCCAAGTGTCCAAGTGTCCAAGTGACCAAGTGACCAAGTGTCCAAGTGTCCAAGTGTCCAAGTGACCAAGTGTCCAAGTGACCAAGTGTCCAAGTATAGAGTCAGCGACGGATTTGCCGAACACTTCGCCGGATTGTTCGACTGCTCAGAATAAAGAAGGAGATTGGACTTTTTTGCCTTCCATCACAGTGGGGAATGTGGGGGATCTGCTGTGGTGGATGTTTATGTAGTTTTGTGTCTTGTTGCTGTTTTTTCGTCTGGCTGTATGGTAATTCGCATATTGGTACATGTGACAATAAAAGACCTTTGACACGAAATGCTACATCCATGTTCTTCAGAGATGCTCCCTGACTGGCTGAGTTACTTCAGCACTTTGTGCCTCTTTTCTGTGGAGAAGGAGCCAACATGGTCCATTTGGAACAGATAGCTTACTTCAATGGTATATGCATGTATGATTAATGTGAGATTCAATTATGTTTTTATGAATGAATGACAGCTCACTCATATTGCATTGCCTTTGAAGAAAGCCCAGTGCATCAATTCTGAGCTGCACTGAAAAAAAACTGCTCTTGGGAATTTAACCCCATTGGCAACAAATAGTTTTATTTCATTTTTTTGCCAATTTGGGCATGACTGGCAATGCCAGCTTTTATTACCTCCACCTAATTATCTTTGAGGAGATAGTGGAGACTTAACATTATGATTGCTGCTGACATGGTGGGCTGAAGAGCATACTCTGGGTAAAGTAAGTCTCCACTATCTCCTCAATGGTATCTGACGACACTAGGCCCATATCACTCTGTTCCCAACTCATTTATAAAGTGTCTAAATGCATTTTAAATGTTACTATCATATCTTATTCCATCACCTCCTCTGAAAGGAAGTGCAAGGCTCCTGCCACCCTTCTGGTAAAACACCTTACCTCATAAATCTCTTTTAAACATCCCCTCTTGCCTTAAAAACATAGCTGCCAATATTTGATATTTCTACCCAGGGAAAATTACTCTATCTTTAGCTGTCATCATTTTATATAATTCCATCTGGTCACCCTCCAGCCTCCGATGCTCCAGAGAAAAGGTTAGAAGTTTATCCAATCTCTCGTTATAGCCAAGACATTTCAATCCAGGCAACGTCCTGGTGAACCTTTTCTGCATCATCATCAAAGCCTCCACATCTTTACTGTAAAGATGCGACCAAAATGCAACACCAGACCTTCTCACACGGAGGGTGGTGAGTGCATGGAACGAGCTGCCAGAGGAGGTCATTGAGGCACGTACTGTAACAACAGATAAAAGATATTTGGGCAGGAACATAAATAGGAAAGGTTTTGAGGGGCATGGACCAAATGTAGGCAGGTAAGAGGAGAGCAGATGGGACATCTTGGTCAGCGTGGGCAAGTTGAGTCAAGGGGCTGTATGATTCGTTGACAAAACACCAAATGTGCCCTCCCCTAATGCAACGCAACTACCGAGCTTTTACACTAAATGCCCTGAATGATGGGCACAAGCATGCCATAGGCCATCTATACCATCTGATCCATTTGTATTGCTTTCTCAAACTCCTGCAGTCACTCTGATGTAGATACTCAAACAGGAATCCAGGATAGAGAGCTCCCGGATTTAGAGCCAGTGGCAATGAATGACTGGTGTTTATTTCCTAGTTAGGATGGTATGAACATCAGAAGGGACTGTCACAGTGAATGGCGGTGCTGGCTCAAAGGGCCAAATGGCCTAATCCAGCACCTATTGTCTAACTAGTGAGGCCACTTGCGATTTTTAAGTACGGTAATGTAATCAGATTTGGCGTGAGATCCTTTCAGCCCTGATTCATTTCAAAGAGGGCCACATTGTTTGATAGCGTCTTTTCCATCGATGCACTCTGCTTTTCATGGTCATAGGTAATCATTATCTTTTAGTTCTTAGGAAGTGTACAAGTACCTCTTTTGCAGACATAAAATTAGTAACAGCTTCCAAATTCAGCCTGAAAAATGCTTGAGGCAGGAGGAGATTGTATCTTTAATATTATGGTATGTGGAGGGTGAACAGGGTAATGCCTCCAGCTCCTTCAAGGTGGGCTGCAGGTTACACACCCTGGATATAAAGATAGCCAGGAGGGAAGAGGGAGGTCGGTTTGCGGGAACATCGCCAATACATTCACTGTGCATTTGCATGAGACAAATAAAACACCATTCAACCATTCGGCCATCTGTATGTTTCCAGGTCTGGCATCTGAGATTCAGGATTCTCTGGTCCTGGGATCCTCCAGTGAAGCTGTGGAGACCTCCTCGGGAGGAGGTGCGGTGGAGATGGTTACACCTGGACCCAATGTGGAGGACAGTTCAATGACCTCAGACTATGGATATTATCCAGATGATACGGAACCTGTGGAGAAAGGTGAGATGTGAAATGCAGTTTGACATTTTCATGGCCTGTTTTAGTTGAATGTAATTTATAATGGGAGCCCAGGCTCGCCTCAAAATTTGAGTGAGTGGCTTAAAAAAAAGGCAACATTATTGCAGATTAATGGGGAAAAATTAAAACTTTGTCCTTCAGCAGCAAGTACATATTCCATTAATGAAAGTGGAGTATTGCACTGAATCACAGGGAAAGGCTAATGGCTCATGAGCAGTAGAACGTGGAACATCACAAGATCAGGCCCTTCAGCCCACAATGTCTGTGCCAGTCATGACGACAAGATTAACTCTTATCTGCCTGCGCATAATCCATATCCCACCATTCCCTGTATATCCATGAACCTATCCAAAAATCTCTTAATTGCCACTATTGTATCCGCCTCTACTACCACCACTACATTCACTGCCCTCTGTATCAAAAACCTGCCCTGCACACCTCCTTTAAACATCCCTCCTCCTAATTTAAAACAATGCCAATGCCAAAGCTTTTAATGTGGATATGAAAAGCTTTGGGAATGTTTTTAATCTGGCTCACCAAAGCTATTTTGTGTTCCCATTTGGCCCACTTGAGTTCTTTCCTCCTTTCTTTATACTCCTCAAAGGCCATGACTGATTCCATCCTCTTCAACTTTGCATGCACTTCCCTTTTGTTTTAGACCAAATTTACAACCTCTTTGATCATCCATGGTTCCAACACTTTGCTCTCCTTATCCATTCACCTGTCTGAACTTTGATCAACTGGCCTTTAAACAACTCTCATATGTGGGATGTGGACCTGCCCATTAACATCTGCACCCAGTCTATCATCACAAGGTCCTGCCTAATAACATTGTAATTTGCCTTGTTCTAATTTAGTATCTTCCTGCAAGTTTCAGCCTTCTATCTATTCAAAACAATCTTAAAACCTATGGATATTGTAGGAAGGAACTGCAGATGCTGGTTTACACAAAATGCTGGAGTAACTCAGCAGGCCAGGCAGCATCTCTGGAGAGAAGGAATGGGTGACGTTTCTGGTTGAGACCCTTCTTCAGACCGAGAGTCGGGAGAAGTAGTTTAGAGATATAAAGGGTAAGGAGTGAAAACAACAGATCATATGGAGTTGCGATTTACAGTAGGTTTCGATCCTTTAGCTAAAATACTGTCGGCTTGGTTCAGAATAGTTGGTGATTCCCATCAAGTTCCAACCCATTCATTATTGGCTGTCAACCTAATCATTTATTCTCGTTAATTGGATCTGGTGGTCTCTAACTCTGCGAATCTGTGGTATGTATGTGTGAATGTATTTGCATATTAAGATGTTATTAAGACAGGTTAATTTCACTTTCAATTTCCATTTTGGTAATTTAATATCACCATGATAATTTTCTAATGAAGGGGAGAATAATGACTGAATATAGACCTGTCTGCCTCATTCAATATTATGGCTCAACTTCCACAGTGGAAGTGGATTCCCGACAGCACTAAGGTGATATTTTTACACTTTGCTGCTCACCATTAATTAATTGCCAATATAATGTTTAATTAGATCGGATGCATGAGTTCATGTTCAATACATGAATCATACTGACATTGGGATAGGAATAAACACGAGACACACGAGACTACAGATGCTGGAATCCTGAGCAAAACACAAACTGCTGGAGGAACTCAGTGGGTCAGGCAGCATCTGTGGAGAGAAATAGACAAACCATGTTTAAGATTTGGACTCTTTAGACTCATCTTTAGTCTGATGAAGTAGAGAAGTTATCAATTTCCCTCCTCAGATGCTGCCTGACCTGCTGAGTTCCTCCAGCAATTTCTTTTTTGAGACCAAAGCTGGTAAAAGTATACAGCCTAGGCATGTCAGGCACTGTATTTAGAAATACAGTGTGGAAACAGCCCTTTGGCCCACTATGTCTGCACCAACCAGCGAAGCCCGTACACCACAGAGAGGTGTGAAGTGTTGTATATTGGGATGTCTAAGGGCAGGACCTGCGCAGTGAATGGCAGGACTCTGGGGAGTGTTGGAGAGCAGAGGGATCTAGGACAGCATGTGCATGGTTCCTTGAAGGTGGAGTCGCAGGTAGATCATGGTCAAAAAGGCGTTTGGCACATTGGCCTTCATGTTTCGGGTTGAGATCAGACTGGGCCTTTTGGGTCGAGATCCTTCTTTAGACTTTGGACATTTTGAGATGGATATACGCGCGTTTCATTCTTTCATGCTGACGTACTGTCCTTGCTTTGTTTTGCAGGATCGCTAGGACCTGGAGCAATATCTGCCATTGTAATTGCTGCTGTACTTGGTGTGTCAGTGCTGTTCAGCCTGGTCATTATCACCGTGAGAAAGCTGTCAGCCTCTTAGACAAAATAAATGGTTGAAAATAGACAGTTCCATTACTTGTGGGCCTTTACTTATCAGTTTGTTTGCTGAACTTATCCAAATACTTCCAGTATATACTGCCAGGCTATATTTATCAAGAGTCTTTAATGAGCAGAACATAGATGATCGTTACAGATCTTAGTACACAAAGACTCTTTAAATGTGAGAGCTTAGCACAAAACACACATATTAGAGATCAAGAAAAATACAAATATTTGTTTATTATTATTATTATTATTTTTAGCAAAACATTTTTGTTTATTTTCGGTGATGCCGATGATTTCTTAAGAATTTTATTTGTTGACTGATCCACTGCATAACAAGTTCCAGTGAGATTCAGTGGATTACAGATATTACACATAGTTTCAGGTTTGCCTTCAGAGACCCATAAATGTAATTTATGTTAATGATATTCAAACCTGAAGAAAATGTTAATGTGACTTGTCCTACATATATATTTTTTTTTGATGCCTCTTCCTTAGTGCAACAAAAAAAACCTTAAGAGTTTAATCTTCACATATTCAACAGGGAAAGCCATAATTATCCTTCCACAATTCCATTCTCAAGACCGAGACAAAACTGGATTGTGCTAAACAAGTTTATAATAAGAAATTCATTCGGTGAGGCCAAGTTCAACATTTTATTGGGACTTGTCTTGTCACTGATTTTGGACAGAACGTTCGGATGTTGAGAGATAGATTTTAAGCTTTAATGATCAGACATTTCTGGCAGCTTGGTAGATCCGCTGTTTCTTTTCCCCTTTTTGTCATTTCATATATTTGTAAATACATATAATATGCATGTGAACAGTAAAAAGGCTAATTAAACTCACAGTTATAATTACAATGCCCTGTGATGTCCTTTATAGCTATCTATCTTCTACCAGGTTCAGTGGACATAGAAGTTAATACTGGTGTATTTTGTTCAGTTCCCCTATAAAATGTCTTTGTTAATCTGTCAAGCACAGTTAAAGAAGAAATCGTGTTCGAAACTGTCAAGGAAAAGAACATTTTGAATGATTCCATCACATATGTCATTCTTGCCAATAACTCAGAAAGCATAACTGATGCTTCCATCCGTTACAATATGCATGTTTCACAAACGTAGGCTTGGTGTCCTGTTATTACATCTGAGTTCTTTCATCACATTCTTCTTAAGCTCCTCTTAATCTTGCTGATGATTTGCACTGTCCTCCTTGGCCATTCACCCAAGTTTTCAGTAAATATAAGAAAACATATCCTGTATTTCGTATACGTACTGTAAGTTTTCTGAAATATAAAGAGATTTGTAGATTCACCTTTAATATTTTAGAAACAAAATCTGAGGTCATCTAATATTAAAATAAAACATAGGACATCTGCACATGATCAATATCCCTCCAGTCCCTGCATATCCATGATCATGTCTAAAAGTTTCCTAAACACCATTATGGTATCTGCTTCCATTACTGTCCATGGGGCATTCCATTCACAATTATTTGTGTAAAAAATGTCAAGAGTCAAGAGAGTCAAGAGTCAATTTAATTGTCATTTGGACCCCTGGAGGTCCAAACGAAATGCCGTTTCTGCAGCCATACATTACACACAAATAGACCCCAGACACAACATAATTACATTTTACATAAACATCCATCACATAGCTGTGATGGAAGGCCAAAAAAACTTATCTCTCCACTGCACTCTCCCCCCCCCCCCCCCCCCCCGATGTATCCCGTGCATCTCCTTTAAACTATGGGCCTTGCACCTTAAAGCTATGCCAATCCCATAGCTTTAATGTAGGTATGAAAAACTTTGAGTTTTGTTTAATTTGGCTCTGAGTTTAAAGCTAAGTCCCTGAGTCTTTGACATTTCTACCCTGGAGAAAAGGTTCTGACTGACTGCCCTATTACTTTGGTAATTTCATATACTGCTACAAATATATTGTACTGCATTGTGTACTTCTATACAATTTACGATGCCTATTATTCAGGCCAAGGCTGTGATCTCCCTTTAAAATGTATCTGTTTTATAGCTCATCACAATCTAATGAAGCTGTCCAGCCAAATAAAGCATTTTTATCAACACTGACATTCAAACATGCCACATGACACTCCCAGCTGAGATGTAAAAACATTCCTGCCACAGTCCCAAAATCTAAAATATATGTTTACTTGTTTTATGACAAATTTGTGGAATATTGTTAGATTGTTATGATCTTAATATTTTGTTATCAAAATGAATCTTGTGATTAAAATTGAGCCATGTGATATGAACAGTGAAAATAATTGAAATGTTGCTAAATTAATTTGAAATTATTTCAGACAGTTAACAGTTTTATTAAAATATAGATTAAAGTTGGTTTCAAAAGTTGCAAAATCTAGGCATTGTCTCAGATTCTTTGTGATTGCCTCTTGAGAACTAAAATCACGTCAGGTTCTCCAAATCCACCATTTTCTCATCTATCCTTTCCTCTATCATTTGCCATTGAAGTGTCTACAATGAAGACCAGATGAGTATCAATGAAGGCCATGCTGAAATCAATATTCAAATAAGGTTATGCATCAAGACATGACAATACAAAATAAACACCTACAAAACGCAGGGCTGCACAGTGGAGCAGCGGTAGAGTTCAACCCTTACAACGCCAGAGACCCGGGTTTGATTCTGACTGCAAGTTCTCCCCGTGACGGCGTGGGGTTTCCCCGGGTGCTCCGATTTCCTCCCACACTCTAATGACGTACAGGTTTGTAGGTTAATTGGCTTGGGTAAAAATTGTAAATTGTCCCTAGTGTGTGTAGGATAGTATTGGTGTGTGGGATCGCTGGTCGGCGTGGACTCAGTGGGCTGAAGGTCCTGTTTCTGTGCTGTATCTCTAGACTAAACTAAATCAACTTAGCACAGGTCCTTTAGTTTTTACCTTCCCTATGCCTTTGCCTGATTTAGTGTTAAACCCCTTTCTCACGGGGCGACGATGGAAGAGTTAACCAGAGTTGAACATCGTGGGAACCTCGTGCGATAACCGTACGGCATTCGTGGACCACCGTGGCGCTAACGGCAGGTACTCGTGTAACTTGGTGACTCGGGAGAAAATTCAAACAAGCTTGAATTTCTCCAAGAGTGACTTGTACACTTGTGGTTGAACATTGCAACATTATATGCACGTAGTGGCCAGTGCGATATCCGTACTGACTCTTGCAGTTACCGTGGGAACTCCTGCGAACGGTGAACCCGGAAGCTGGACAGAGGGGACAGAAGGTGAGTAAAAATTGTCTTCTGTGGGATTGAATTTAAAAAATAAAGATTTGCATCCGCATATGGACATCAACTTATTCATGAGTTATGTTAATGAGATTCAAGAAAATAACTATAATCTTTAAAAGGGACTTTACTGAAAGGTCCCGCATTTTTATGGTCCGTGAGAAATTTTTCACATGTACTTCTTTGAGAGATACAGCTCGGAGTCCTCGCCGACCAGCGATCGATGCCTTTCCGAAGCAGGGTCCGGAACGCTACCAATCAATGTTCTCCAGAGACCCGTGTAAAGGAGTGAACTGCACATGCTGGTTTAAAACGAAGACACACACAAAAAGCTGGAGTAACTCAGCGAGTCAAGCAGCATCTCTGGAGAAAAATAGGTGATGTTTCGGGACGAGACACATCTTCAGACTCAATTCCGATTAGGATGTCTGAAGAAGGGTTCCGATTCGAATCGCCACCTATACTTTTTCTCCAGAGATGCTGCCTGACACGCTGACTTACTCCAGCTTTTTATGTTTTTCTTCCCAGATCTGACTTACCTGCTGAGTTACACCAACATTTTGTGTCCGTGTTCACTATGAACATTGAATTATTTAATTTTAGGTAACTTAGAAACATAGAAACATAGAAATTAGGTGCAGGAGTAGGCCATTCGGCCCTTCGAGCCTGCACCGCCATTTAATATGATCATGGCTGATCATCCAACTCAGTATCCCGTACCTGCCTTCTCTCCATACCCTCTGATCCCCTTGGCCACAAGGGCCACATCTAACTCCCTCTTAAATATAGCCAATGAACTGGCCTCAACTACCCTCTGTGGCAGAGAGTTCCAGAGATTCACCACTCTCTGTGTGAAAAAAGTTCTCCTCATCTCGGTTTTAAAGGATTTCCCCCTTACCCTTAAGCTGTGACCCCTTGTCCTGGACTTCCCAAACATCGGGAACAATCTTCCTGCATCTAGCCTGTCCAACCCCTTAAGAATTTTGTAAGTTTCTATAAGATCCCCTCTCAATCTCCTAAACTCTAGAGAGTATAAACCAAGTCTATCCAGTCTTTCTTCATAAGACAGTCCTGACATCCCAGGAATCAGTCTGGTGAACCTTCTCTGCACTCCCTCTATGGCAATAATGTCCTTCCTCAGATTTGGACACCAAAACTGCACGCAATACTCCAGGTGTGGTCTCACCAAGACCCTATACAACTGCAGTAGAACCTCCCTGCTCCTATACTCAAATCCTCTTGCTATGAAAGCCAACATGCCATTCGCTTTCTTTACTGCCTGCTGCACCTGCATGCCTACCTTCAATGACTGGTGTACCATGACACCCAGGTCTCGCTGCATCTCCCCCTTTTCCCAATCGGCCACCGTTTAGATAATAATCTGCTTTCCTGTTTTTGCCACCAAAATGGATAACCTCACATTTATCCACATTAAACTGCATCTGCCAAACATTTGCCCACTCACCCAGCCTATCCAAGTCACCTTGCAGTCTCCTAGCATCCTCCTCACACCTAACACTGCCCCCCAGCTTAGTGTCATCCGCAAACTTGGAGATATTGCCTTCAATTCCCTCATCCAGATCATTAATATATATTGTAAATAGCTGGGGTCCCAGTACTGAGCCTTGCGGTACCCCACTAGTCACTGCCTGCCATTGTGAAAAGGACCCGTTTACTCCTACTCTTTGCTTCCTGTTTGCCAGCCAGTTCTCTATCCACATCAATACTGAACCCCCAATGCCATGTGCTCTAAGTTTGTATACTAATCTCTTATGTGGGACCTTGTCGAAAGCCTTCTGGAAGTCCAGATACACCACATCCACTGGTTCTCCCCTATCCACGCTACTAGTTACATCCTCGAAAAATTCTATAAGATTCGTCAGACATGATTTACCTTTCGTAAATCCATGCTGACTTTGACCAATGATTTCACCATTTTCTAAATGTGCTGCTATCCCATCTTTAATAACTGACTCTAGCAGTTTCCCCACTACCGATGTTAGGCTAACTGGTCTGTAATTCCCCGTTTTCTCTCTCCCTCCCTTCTTAAAAAGTGGGGTTACGTTTGCTACCCGCCAATCCTCTGGAACTACTCCAGAATCTAAAGAGTTTTGAAAGATTATTACTAATGCATCCACTATTTCTGGAGCTACTTCCTTAAGTACCCTGGGATGCAGCCTATCTGGCCCTGGGGATTTATCGGCCTTTAATCCATTCAATTTACCCAACACCACTTCCCGACTAACCTGGATTTCACTCAATTCCTCCACCTCCTTTGACCCGCAGGCCCCTGCTATTTCCGGCAGATCATTTATGTCTTCCTTAGTGAAGACGGAACCAAAGTAGTTATTCAATTGGTCCGCCATATCCTGGTTCCCCATGATCAACTCACCTGTTTCTGACTGCAAGGGACCTACATTTGTTTTAACTAATCTCTTTCTTTTCACATATCTATAAAAACTTTTGCAGTCAGTTTTTAATGTTCACTGCCAGTTTTCTTTCATAATCCATTTTTCCTTTTCTAATTAAGCCCTTCGTCCTCCTCTGCTGGTCTCTGAATTTCTCCCAGTCCTCCAGTATGCTGCTTTTTCTGGCTAGTTTGTACGCATCATCCTTTGCTTTGATACTATCCCTGATTTCCCAATGTTATCCATGGATGCACTACCTTCCCTGATTTATTCTTTTGCCAAACTGGGATGAACAATTTTTGTAGTTCATCCATGCAGTCTTTAAATGCCTTCCATTGCATATCCACCGTCAACCCTTTTAGAATTAATTGCCAGTCAATCTTGGCCAATTCACGTCTCATACCCTCAAAGTTACCTTTCTTTAAGTTCAAAACCATTGTTTCTGAATTAACAATGTCACTCTCCATCCTAATGAAGAACTCAACCTAAACTTACACTCTCTCTCTCCCCCGCCCACCCCCTCCTGCCCCCCCCCCCCCCCCCTCCCCCATGCAGTAAATGTTGTTTAAACCAGTCCAAGGTTTGCAACACTGGTTCCCTCTTGGGATCACACTATCCCTAGCCAACAATTGGCATATCAGGGAACCAAATATAGACATAAAGTGCTGGAGTGACTCAGTGGGTCAGGCAGCATCTCTGGAGGAAAGGGTTAGGCGACATTTCGGGTCGGGACCCCTCTTCAAAATACCCTGCTGAGGTCATCTGTTGTTGGCCCTGATTTGTCCCGGTCTTTTCTTGCTTCCAGTTCCCCCCTACAATCATCCCGAAGAAGGGTCCCGACCAAAAATGGAATCCATTCCTTTTCTCCAGAGATGCTGCTTGGCCCGCTGAGTTACTCCAGCATTTTGTGTCGAACTTGCTGAGTCAGACAGTTTTTGATTTACTCTGAAACACACGTTGGAAATTTAAACTTGGGCGCAACTAACATTGTCTTACTACCGTGGGAACTCTTTAACTCAGCGGGCAGGTAGCAGTTAATTGTTGCTCCCTTCAGTTTCCCAGGGGGTCGGGACGGGACTGGAGTTGGGAGGGAAAGGTGGGGGAGTCGAGGGAGAGGAGGGGGAGACAGATGGGGGTGTCTTCATTTACTGGCGGCGGGTGTCTGTCACTGAAACAGGCAGGTGTGATTTCACACCCACCTTGTGTGTGCCTCTCTCTCTCTCTCTCTCTCTCTCCCTCCCTCCCTCTCACACAGGCTGAGAGACTCTGCCTCTGTGAGTGTACGTCTCTTTCTCCCCCTCTCCCATACACAGTAAAGACCAAGTAACTGTGCCCACTCCATCTGTGTCTCCCACATACACAGTGAAACTCTGCTTTGTGTGTGTATATACCAATTCAACCAAGGGAGGATATTTATAGTGTGTGAAAAAAGAAGTGACATCATTTGTGCCACGTGATGATTTAATTACACTTGACAGTTCACAATGTTCATTCAAGATTTAACGGGAAAGCTCGGGAGACGGACAAGTCACTCGCACAAATAACAGAAATGCCCAGTACCGTGGGAACTCTTTGTCTACCCCCCGTTATATCGTGTGATATCATGCTAGACCACGACCACTTCACTCTGGCTACAACTTGCGTCAAGTCGCCCCGTGAAAAAGGCCTATTATCATTCGGTGTTTTTCCAATGGGTTCTACTTAGCTGGGAGAAGGCTGCCACATTTTAGCACCCACAGATGGCCTTGTGGGGTGATCTTGAGCAGGTTTCAAACCAGTTTTCATACTCGTGACTATGTCCTCTCAACGAGAGTAGCAGTGGGCTGATGAAGCTGATAACAGCAAGGCACGAGTGTATCACAAAAGGATTCTAACTAAGAGAGAGAGAGGCAGCTGTGCCTCATGGATTCCCTTGAACTGTTGAAAGTCTAATTGCTCGGCTACTGCAAACTACTTTGTTTTCTACTGCGATCAAGTAGATGAATAGACTGAGCATTCACTGTAATATTGTGCATCAAACATTGTACAATCATGGAGCCACCACTACCTTCCCCTAATCTACCTACAAAGTCCTGAGTGTGGATGATGCACAATTCCTTCTGGTTCCTGGACACTGTTGCTTATCATTTCTGACAGATCTGCAGCGAACATTTCTTGTTCTATCACCTTCAGCCTTCTTCTATAGGTTGTCCTGGCATCCTGGCATGAATGTGATGGAGCTTGCTTGTGCCATCATTTCCATGGAACTGGGGTTTGCTTGATAGCAAGCTACTAATGTCAGGTGAGTCAGCATTGCTGGTAAACCTCAAACATTCTACCTCCCATCCATTTCCTTTTCTCGTCTGTTAAATCAGTCCTGTATTTTGAGGCCCATCTGGTAATAGCAGGCTGCAGAATGATCGCTGGTTAGGGGGACTTTCCACATCCATCATGGCGAGAAATCCAATAACAACACCGTAGATGGAAGTGTCTGAGTCCTGAATCTTAGGCAGCACAGTGGCGCAGCAGTAGAGTTGCTGCCTTACAACGCCAGTGAGCCGGGTTCGATCCTGACTACGGGTACTGTCTGTACGGAGTTTGTACATTCTCCCTGTGACCGCTGAGAGCTCTAGTTTCCTCCCACATTCCAAAGACGTACAGGTTTGTCGATTAATTGGCTTTGGTAAAATTGTAACATTGTCCCTAGTGTGTGTAGGGTAATGCTGGTGTACGGGATCGCTGGTCGGTGTGAACTCCATGGGTCAAAGTGCCTGTTTTTGCGCTGTAACTCTAAAGTCTCAGAGCTGTCAAATCTGCTCTTGAAGGTGGTGAGAGGATGAGTGGGAATGATGAAACTACTTGATCTTGTTCTCACCAGCCTAACGTTGCAGATGCCTCCAGATACATTAAAGGCATCATAGGTAAGAGTGTGCACTATATAGTCTTCACAATGATATATTGTGTACAAAGTGGGATCGATTCAGATGAAATCTGTCAGCTCAGAACTGTACATTTGTGAATGACAGTGAACCAGTAACTGCAGCAGAAGTTTATTCCAACACAATCTGTCACTTCCTGGTCTGGCATGACCCTGATTTATCAATGATATCACGCAAGGGAAGAAACACTGCTCCAAAGGAAAAGGCATGCCGCAAGCAGCACCAAGTATATCTAAGAGCAAGGTCCCAACTTGGCATATTCACAACACTGGTCTCTGTGCTTGCTAAACAGAAGAACAGGATGGAAATGATGCAATGAAGTTGACCCATGGATCCAGAACGTGGCTTTGGTTCTGTAGTCCTACCATATCCAGTCACTGATGATGTGGGCAATTAAATAGATGTTGGATGGGGAGACAGGTACATCAGGCAGTGAAAAAAGTGAATGGCATGTTGGCCTTTATAACAAGAGGAGTTGAATATAGGAGCAAAACGGTCCTTCTGCAGTTGTACAGGGCCCTAGTGAGACTACACCTGGAGTATTGTGTGCAGTTTTGGTCTCCTAATTTGAGGAAGGACATTCTTGCTATTGAGGGAGTGCAGCGTAGGTTTACAAGGTTAATTCCCGGGATGGTGGGACTATCATATGGTGAGAGAATGGAGCTTGTATACTCCGGAATTTAGAAGGATGAGAGGGATTCCTATTGAAACATATAAGATTATTAATGGTTTGGACACGCTAAAGGCAGGAACCATGTTCCCGATGTTGGGGGAGTCCAGAACCAGGGGCCACAGTTTAAGAATAAGGGGTAAGCCATTTAGAACGGAGATGAGGAAACACTTTTTCACACAGAGAGTTGTGAGTCTGTGGAATTCTTTGCTTCAGAGGGCAGTGGAGGCAGGTTCTCTGGTTACTTTCAAGAGAGAGCTCGATAGGGCTCTTAAAGATAGGGGATATGGGGAGAAGGCAGGAATGGGTATTGATTGGGGATGATCAGCTATGATCATATTGAATGGCGGTGCTGGCTCGAAAGGCCAAATGACCTACTCCGCACCTATTGTCCATTGTCTATTGCAACATGTGTGAATATCTTCAGTCCAAAGTGCTGAGCATACAAGACATTTGAAACCTCCACCTATAGAGAAGACAGTCTTTAGATACATTTTCTTTTAACATGTAATACAAAATAGGTCCAGGGCATTGGATGCAATAAAGAGATTAGAAAACATCTGGATGGAATGCTGAATTAATCCTCTTGATGGTGGATACATTTAATAATAATAATAATGCATTTTATTTTTGGGCGCCTTTCAAATCTCAAGGTCACCTTACAAAGATTAACAGAACAGAAAAAAAACATATAGTCGGAGAAAAATAAATAATAAGGACATCATCAATACACAAATTAAAAATAGAAATCGTTCTAAAGACACAAAATCAAAAAATCAAAAAAAACACAATGTGAAGAGAGAGCAGCGGCAGCTAAAGCGCGCCACCGTCCACTCTCCCTTCCGACAGCCATCTTGGACACAGACTAACAAAGAAACTTACACACAAAAAAATCATCCCCCCACAATGGTTACCACTGTGGGGGAAGGCAAAGTCCCCAACCCCAGTTCTCCCAAAAGACAGGCCTATTAAGGCCACCGCTGTTGCCTCTACGGAGGCCCGATGTTCCTGGCCGTTCTGGCCGGCTGGTGTTGCCCCGGCGTCGGGAGAGTCCTCACAGCGGCTGGGCCACCTGGAACGGCCGCTTCCGAGCAGGGGATTGTCGGCTTCCGAAGCTGACAAGGACGCACCGAGTTGAAGCTCCCAGGCTCCCGATGTTAATGTCGGCGCCGCCTGCTCCGCTCCGCAGACCCGCAGCCCGGAGGTGTTGAATATTGATGGCTGATACATTTGAATATTGATGGCTGATACATTTGAATATTTACATGAAAGCAACAACATCAAAAGTAAAAATAAGTGTGAGAATGTTAAGAGAATGTGGGATTAACACACTCATTATTTCTGAGTGTGGTTTGGAGCCAGCACTAACTGCTTGGGTGGGAAACTAGGCCACAAGACACACAACACTGTCAATAACACAGCATGTTTGTCTTCATTGGTCAGAGCATAGATTACAAGAGTTGGGACATTATGTTTTAGGTGTAAAGATTGCAGGTAGTACGGCACCTGACAGAATATTCTATGCTATTTTGGATGTGTTTAAGCTAGAGAGGGTGCAGATAAGGCTGTTGCCGGGACTGGGGTACTTGGGTTATAAGGCTAGGCTTGGACTGTTTAAACTGTAACTCAGGATGCTGAGGGCGACCTTCATGTGAGTGATTACATAATGAGAGGCACAGATATATTGGATGGTCACAGTCTTTTTCTCAGGTTAGGGGAAATCTAAAACTGGAGGCATAGGTTTAAGGTGCAAGGGGAAATATTTAAAGGTGACCTGAACCCACCTCTCCTACTTTCAGCAGAAGGTCGGTGCAATTACAAGATTTTAAAGACATTTAGATGGTTTCATGGACAAGAGACGTTGAGAGGGATAAGGGGCAAATTATCTCAGGAAGACAACTTGGTCAGCGTGGATGAGTTTTGTTTAGTTTAGTTTATTATTGTCACGTGTACCGATGTACAGTGAAAAACGTTTTGTTGCATGTGAAAAGACATGATTACAATCAAACCATTCACCATGTACAGATGCAGGGTGGAGGGTATGACATCAGGTGCAAGATGTTAGTTCAAAGGTCTCCAGTGTGGTAGTTGGGAGGTCAGGACCACACTCTAGCTGGTGAGAGGATGGTTAGGTTGCCTGATAGTAGAATTTGACACGTTTGACACACATATCCACTGGCAGCAACTGAGGAATTAATCCAATGTGCACTGTCAAAAACAAGCAATGGAAATGGTAGTTTACACAAAAAAGCTGGAGAAACTCAGCGGGTGCAGCAGCATCTATGGAGCGAAGGAAATAGGCAACGTTTCGGGCCGAAACCCTTCTTCAGATAATGGTAGTAGCTGTGGCAATGTTTGGTATAATTGGCATGAATTTTACTACAGTGACATCCTTAGAACCTGTCGTGTTACGATGCCTAGAGTGAGCAAAAGACCACAGTGATTAGTAGGATGATGAAACCCAAATGCAGAAGGAAATAGTGACTAAGGATCATTTTGAAACAATGCTTATCTGAAACCGTCTTCGTTTCACTTTGCTTAGCTAGAGAAGATGAATCCACACCGGAAATGCACAGTAATCCAGAGTGTAGCGCGCCATTACTGCTTGCTTCAATCATCTTGGAAACTTTACATGAACAGATACAAAACGTCTTTACAATGTACTGATCAATGCGGGCTCAGTTTAGTTTAGAGATACAGTGGCTCTTGTCAGGCCCTTTGACCACCGAGTCCGCACTGATCAACAATCAATACATACGCTAGCACTTCCTACACACAATGGAAAATTTACAATTTTTACCAAAGCCAATTAACCTACGAACCTGTACGTCTTTAGAGTGTGGGAGGAAACCGGAGCACCCAGAAAAAACCCATGAGGTCACAGGGAGAATGTACAAACTCCGTACAGACAACACCCATATTCAGGTTCATACCCAGGTCTCTGGCGATGTAAGGCAGCAACTCTACCGCTGCACCATTGTGCCGCACCATGTTATGATAAATATACTGACATAAATATTTGCAAGTTGTTAGGATAAATAAATTATACATTGCATGGAGGTGTTTGTGGTAGTGATTAGCACAATATCAAACATGGACACGTCCCGGTCTGATACGTCACCTGTCCATTTTTTACAGAGTTGTGAAAGAACATAAAGAGATCATGTGGCAAAGAAAACACAAAGTAACTGGAGTAACTCAGCAGGTCAGGCATCAACTGAGGAGGACATGGATTTGTGACATTTCTTCAGACTCAGTCCAGTTGTCATTTTTAGCTGATGATTCCACCATCTGCAATTCTTTGTGTCCACTCTGGATCATAAGTGTAACTGAATTTTTAGAAAACAGGTAGACACAAAATGCTGGAGTAACTCAACTCCTTGAAGTGAGAGTCAGCAAATTCCAACTTTACTTTGAGCCAGCTGCACTGGTGCTGTCTTGTTTATAATTTGTTTTTCATTGACACCATAAACTAGGCAAAAACATCTTGTTCAATATTTTACACGCTTTCCCTTCTGTGTTCAGCTGTACTTGACATACATTCCACTTCATTCCCACTCCACAGATGCTGCCTGATATTCGGAGTTTGCTTCCAGCCATTTCTGTCCTGTTCTAGGTTTCAAATTTCTGTCATTGACGATATTTTACTCCTTAAACTTTCCCATTTTTTTACTTCCAGTTATTTTGTCCTCTTCTTCTATTTTCTCTAGAAGCCAAGCTTTCCTTTTGTCTGTGACTCCCCCATTATACTTCACATTGCTTTGGCAGCAATGTTTCTCCCAGTAGTCAGTGCTCCCATGAGGTCTGATCCTCATCTCAGCTTCTGTCCGTTTGGAGTTTGAACGTTCTCTCCATGACCATGGGGGTTTTCTCTGGCTGCTGGTAGGTTTATTGATTATAGGTGAATTATCTCCTCAATGTACGTTAATGGCAAAATGAGCATTGGAATTGATGGCCATATTTGAAAGTTGAGAGAGGAGTGGAGAGAGGAAACTGCTTTGAGACTGAGAACTGGCAGACTCGATGGACCAATTGGCTTGCTCCCCTGTGGCTAGAAGTGGCTTCCTTCTCTGTTACTGCAGTATTTATAAATTTACTTTTGCGAATGGTAGCAAATCGCTGCATTTCTCCACTCTAGAGAGATGTGGAGACCATGTTATTAGAAGTATTTGTAAAGGTGGATACATTTTTGAACGGTCAGTGGATGAAAGGCAATGGAGGCTGACATACAAGAGACAGCATAGATCAGTCAGAATCATAATGAATGACGGGCTGGTTTGAGGGACCTGGTGCTCTTATTATTGTGTTAATGTTGCTTCTGTAGTGGCTAAGGTAAGACTAGATCTTTGACTCCAACTATTGGTCTGATGCCGCCTCAGGCCACATATATCATACATCATTCAATCTATAGATATCACTGCTATATATAATTATTTCATGAGAATTTAACAGTTTTGGTTGGAAACTCCTCTGCCCAAACATACTTGTTGACTTGAATATCTCTAGTAGTACTCAGGCACCACTATTATTTATTTGCTGTGCATCTCCTTCACTAACAAATCTGTCTCACCATCATTAGTAATTCAATTAATCTCACCCGCCTTTCACTGTCTATTTTTACTTTTCATACTTTAATTTTGTTTCCTGTAGAGATACAGCATTGAAACAGGCTCTTTGTAACACTGAGGACACGCACCATTCACCCTAGTTCTGTGTTATCCCATTGCCTGCACACTATGAGCAATTTACAGTGGCCAATTAACCTAGAAACCCAGATATCTGAGATCTGGGTGGAGACTGGAGCACCTGGAGAAAACCCACGCGGTCACATGGCGAACATCCAATCTACACATAGAGAGTACCCGAGGTCAGGATCGAACCTGGGTCTCTGGCACTGTGAGGTAGCATCTCTACTAGCTGTCCCACAGTGCAGCTGCCTCTGAAGAACTGCACATTTGACCAAGAATTCAGATTTACATCAGCGCTATTATCGGGGAGAAAAAAGTTTTAGTCAACTTCAAAGTTGATGTGATTTTGTCTCCATTCTTGTTTTCAGTCAATTTGCCTGGTAAATAGGGAATGTTCTGTGGACGAGCTTTCAGGGTAATACAGGTATGTAGATCAATGACTGGCCGTTGGAGGGGTTAGATCTCCCAAACAGGTTTCAATCCCAGGAGTGTAAGCTCATCCTTGAACTTGCTGACAAATCCCGACCGAGGCAGAATAATGACAGAGAAGTAGATCAGCCACTGATGAGATGGAAGGAAAACTAAACTAATCTTCTCTGCACTCATAGGTACACAACATTGCTGGAGAAACTCAGCGGGTGCAGCAGCATCTATGGAGCGAAGGAAATAGGCGATGTTTCGGGCCGAAACCCTTCTTCAGACTGATGGGGGGGGTGGGGGAACGAAGGAGAAAATGGGAGGAGGAGGAGCCCGAGGGCGTGCGGATAGGAGGGTGGGGGGAGACAGCTAGAGGGTTAAGGAAGGGGAGGAGACAGCAAGGGCTAGCAAAATTGGGAGAATTCAATGTTAATGCCATCCGGACGCAAGGTCCCCAGGCGGAATATGAGGTGCTGCTCCTCCAATTTCCGCTGTTGCTCACTCTGGCAATGGAGGAGACCCAGGACAGAGAGGTCGGATTGGGAATGGGAGGGGGAGTTGAAGTGCTGAGCCACTGGGAGGTCAGGTTGGTTATTGCGGACTGAGCGGAGGTGTTCGGCGAAACGATCGCCCAACCTACGCTTAGTCTCCCCAATGTAAATCAGCTGACACATCTAGAGCAGAGGATGCAATAGATGAGGTTGGAGGAGATGCAGGTGAACCTCTGTCGCACCTGGAACGACTGCTTGGGTCCTTGAATGGAGTCGAGGGGGGAGGTGAAGGGACAGGTGTTGCATTTCTTGTGGTTGCAACAGAAAGTACCCGGGGAGGGGGTGGTGCGGGAGGGAAGGGAAGAATTGACAAGGGAGTTGCGGAGGGAGCGTTCTTTGCGGAAGGCAGACATGGGGGAGAGATGGGAAGATGTGGCGAGTGGTGGGCTCACGTTGGAGGTGGCGGAAATGGCGGAGGATTATGTGTTGTATTTGCCGGCTGGTGGGGTGAAAGGTGAGGACCAGAGGGACTCTACCCTTGTTGCGAGTGCGGGGATGGGGAGAGAGAGCAGTGTTACGGGGTATGGATGAGACCCTGTTGTGAGCTTCATCTATGGTGGCGGAGGGGAATCCCTGTTCCCTGAAGAACGAGGACATTTCTGATGCCCTGGTATGGAATGTCTCATCCTGGGAACAGATGCGGCGTAGGCGGAGGAATTGGGAGTAGGGGATGGAGTCTTTACAGGGAGCAGGGTGGGAAGACGTGTAGTCCAGATAGCCATGTGAGTCAGTCAGTGGGTTTGTAATGTATGTCGGTCAGGAGTCTGTCCCCTGCGATGGAGATGGTGAGGTCAAGGAATGGTAGGGAAGTGTCGGAAATGGTCCAGGTGTATTGTAGTGCCGGGTGGAAGTTAGTGGTGAAGTGGATGAAGTCAGTCAGTTGTGCGTAGGTGCAGGAGGTGGCGCCAAAGCAGTCGTCAATGTAACGGAGGTAGAGGTCGGGGATGGGGCCCTGGTGCATATTGAACAAGGATTGCTCAACATACCCGACAAAGAGGCAGGCGTACCTGGGGCCCATGCCCCATAGCTACGCCTTGTACTTGGAGGGAATGGGAGGAGTCAAACGTAGAGTTGTTGAAGGTGAGGACCAACTCCGCTAGGCGGAGGAGTGTCAGTGGCTGGGTATAGGTTGCTCCTCTGGTCGAGGAAGAACCGGAGGGCTTTGAGGTCATCCAGGTGGGGGATGGAGGTGTAGAGTGACTGGACATCCATGGTGAAGATGAGGGGGTGAGGGCCTAGAGAGTGGAATGCGTGGAGGCGGCAGAGAGTGTCTGAGGTGTCTAGAACATAGGTGGGAAGGGATTTGACCAAGGGGGATAGTATGGAGTCAAGGTATGTGGAGATGAGTTCGGTGGGGCACGAACAAGCAGAGACAATGGGTCTGCCGGGAGAGCCGGGTTTGTGGATTTTGGGGAGAAGGTAAAAACGGGCCGTGCGGGGCTGGGGAACGATGAGGTTGGAAGCTTGGTCGGGCAGGGCGTGGGAATTGATGAAGTCGGTGATGGTGCTAGAAATGGTGGCCTGGTGCTCGTCAGTGGGGTCATGGTCCAGGGGTAAGTAGGAGGAGGTGTCCGAGAGTTGGCGCGTGGCCTCAGCTTTGTAGAGATCGACGCGCCAGACTACCACGGCACCTCCCTTGTCGGCTGGTTTGATGACCCAATCTGGGTTTTTGCGGAGTGATTCAATGGCAGTGCGTTCAGAGGGGGAAAGATTAGAGTGAGACAGGGGAGTGGAGAAGTTGAGGCAGTTGACGTCGCGGCAGCAGTTCTGGATAAAGAGTTCCAGAGCCGGGACCTTACGAGGGGGGTTCCACGAGGAGGGGGTGCGTTGGAGACGGGAAAAAGGGTCATCAGTGATGGGCGAGGACTCCTTCCCGTGGAAGTACGCTGTGAGGCGGAGGCGACGGTAGAAGCGCTCCAAGTCGTGGTGGGCGCGGAACTCATTGAGATGGGGACGGAGGGGGACAAAGGTAAGACCTCTGTTGAGGACAGACCGTTGGGTGTGGGAGAGGGGGAGGTCGGGGGGGGTGGTGAACACCCGGCAGGGTTGGGAGTTGGGACCAGAGGAAGGCAGGTGGGTGGACTGGGGATGGGGCGATGTGTGGGGGGGGGGGGGGAGTTGTGGGTGTTGGAGTAGTGGTGGGTGGTCAAGGGGTGGGGGGGAGAGAGGGCTGTAATGTGGGTGGGGAAGAGCGGGGGTGACATGGTTGGGGGATGGGGGAGGTTCAGTGGAGCAGTCACTGAGGTGAGCAAGGCTGGGCAGACCGGCACTAGGACCCAGTGGAGTTGAGCCCAGGAGAGTGGGAGTGAGCAGCGTGGAGGCTCCAGGCCCAGTGGAGAGTCCAGGCTCCAGGTAAGGCGACGGCTGTGGGTTGTTGGAGGGGGTGGAGTGGCGCGGGTCAGCGGACCCGATGGTCGGAGTCCAATGGTGGTTGAGTCGGGGTCCGCGGGCGATGCGTGGATGGTCCCGGTGGGCGGAAGGTCGGCGGGTCGGCGGCGAGATGAATCGGGTGCGTTGCGGCGGCCATGTTGGGTAGGTCGGATCAGGCGGCCATGTTGGGTAGGTCGAGTCCGGCGGCCATGTTGGGTAGGTTGGATCCGGCGACGATGCTGTATGGGCCCGGTCCAGCGGCGATGTCCAGTGGGCCCGGTCCGGCGACGATGCTGGGCAATCCCGGAGGAATCGGCGAGGGGGAGAAAGTCGGAGTTACCGTAGAAGCGGCGAGGCTGGGCGTCATCGGTCTGCAGGTGAGGGTCGGCGGCGGCGGCATCGATGTGGAGGTCGGTGAAGGCGGCGCCCGGTGAGTATTGAGGTCGCTCCTCGTGGCCAAGATGGCGGGTGTGGCGGGACTCGGGCAGGCGAAGTAGGCCGCAGTTGGGGCCCGGAGTCTGCGGGCGGGCGGGCGGTCGAGTCGCGGAGTGTAGGCGTTGGGAGCGGCCTGGAGTCGGGATCATTTAAGGTCCTTTGTGGAATCGAGGTCACAACCTTCTCTGCACTCATGTTGACTTGTAACCACCCATCCTGCTTTTCAAACACCACTATTCATGAAAGAGTATAGAGAATCAGGTCGCGACTGTCCAGTGGTTTTTCCGATGCTTGGCTGAATTCTTCCATTTCTTCCAATGTATTTACACAGTCATGTTCCCTATTCTCCCCCTCCTCCCCCTCCCCCCCCCCCTCCCCCTCCCCCTCCCCCTCCCCCTCCTCCTCCTCCTCCTCCTCCTTCACTTCCTGGGCACCAGTGAGGGTTCATTGTCCTGTGGTCTCGGTGTGAGTCCTCCAGTGATATTGCCGACTACGCCACCAGTGGCATCATTGAATGCCAAGTACATTGAATGCCTAGTACAGGTGCACAACCTTTTATCCGAAAGCCTTGGGACCAGACACTTGTCGGATTTCGGACATTTTCGGATTTCAGAATGGAAGATTTTTAGCGTAGATTAGGTAGGTAGCGCGGGCGGCTTGAAAAGTCTGGAGCTGCTGCCTCCTCCCCGGTGACCGGGAGAATCATTGCATAAATGTTAGTCAGTTAGTTTGGAGGGATTTTATGTGGTGGTGGTGGAGTCGGGGTGAAGGGGGAAACTTTAATTCTTAGTCCCCTACCTGGTCGGCGACTCCCAACCTCGCGGAGCTGGGGGCTCCGTCCGGCCGCGGGCGGCGCCGGTTGTAGCTCCGACCCCGGCAACTCTACCCCTGGCTGCGAGGCGCTCCAAATCCAGCGCCGCCCGCGGTCGGACGTCCCAGCTCCGGGAATGTCGGGAGTCGGCGGCGTCCCGCTGGGATACCAGCGGGGAGCGGGCAATGCCTTACTGGGTCGCCGTGCGGCAAGCTCCGGAGCGCTGTGGCCGCCGACACACAACATCGCGGAGCGTCGCTGGATTTGGAGCCGCGGAGCTGGGGGCTCCGTCCGGCCGCGGGCGGCGCCGGTTGGAGCTCCAACCCCGGCAACTCTGCCCCTGGCTGCGCGGCTCCAAATCCAGCGACGCTCCGCGATGTTGTGTGTCGGCGGCCACAGCGCTCCGGAGCTTGCTGCACGGCGACCCGGTTAGGCATTGCCCGCTCCCCGCTGGTATCCCAGCTCCTCTAGGATCTTTGCCCAGCGCTGCGATGCCGCCGACTCCCGACATTCGTGGAGCTGGGGCGCGCTGGATTTGGAGCGCCACGCAGCCAGGGGTAGAGTTGCCGGGGTCAGAGCTACAACCGGCGTCGCCCGCAGCCCCACCGGCCACAGCGCTGCGGAGCTTACTGCACGGCGACCCGGTAAGGCATTGACCGCTCCCCGCCTCTCCGACCAGGTAGGGGACTAAGAATTAAAGTTTACCCCTTCACCCCCCCTTCACATAAAAGCCCTCCAAACTAACTGACTAACATTTAAGCAATGATTTACAGATGTTTAAGCGTCTCCCGGTCTCCAGGGAGGAGGCAGCCGCTATAGTAGTACAGACCTGGGTTGACCGTGGGTCGTTTTGGGTCAAGTTTGGCGCCAAACGCGAGCTTTGGTGCGCAGACGACATCTGGAAAAAATGGCCGGTTTTCGGAGCTTTTCGGTTTCTGGAACACCGGATAAAAGGTTGTGCACCTGTACATTGAATGCCAAGTACATTGAATGCCAAGTACAGTGGTAGCAATTTAAATCTTTTTATTCAGGCACAGTAGTCACAAGGCATCATCAGTGTGAAGTATTATAAGACAGATTAAAAGGGTTTATTTTAATTTAATTGATTATTGTCACATGTGCTGAGGTACAGTGAAAAGCTTCTTGTTGTGTGCTGTCCAGTTAGCGAGAAAGACTATACATGATTACAATCAAGCCGCCAACAGTATACAGATACAGGATAAAAGGTATAACGTTTATTGCAAGATAAACTCCGATTAAAGATTGTTCAAAGGTCAGCGAAGAGATAGAAGGAAGGTCAGGACCGTGTCGAGTTGGTGAGAGGACAGTTCAGTTGCTTGATAACAGCGGGGAAGAAATTGTTCCTGAATCTGGAGATATGTGTTTTTAAACTTCATGATGGGAAAGGGGAGAAGAGGAGGGACCGGGGTGACACGATGGCTAAAATGCTGCAGACTATAACTACAAGACAAAAGACTGAACATAAAGCTAAAAACAGGCTTTCTTAGCGTGGCTTCATTAGGATAATGATCATGTGATGATTAGGATGCATTAGGCCATCAATCCTTGTGATGCTTCCTACTGGCTCACAAACAATAATCCTTGCAGGTTTGCTTGGTAATGGGTTCTGATCCCACGGACCGACTGGTGGGTGTTTACCTCATTACCTCTGTACGATGAAGGGGGGTTTGTTCACTGTTCTGTCTAGGATCTTATCAGCTGTGATCTCCTAGATCTATTTCCCCTTTTAGTTGAAATGTTTTTTTAAAACAGGAAACCAGTCTAAAATGTCTGCATCAAGAAGTTACCACACAGCATAAGTACAAGAGGCACTGAGTATACAGACAAATGAAGACGCAATGGAAATACTTAACAGCCACATACAATGTTGGACAAACTTGGTACAATGGCAATATTTGTGTAGAGAGAAGCAGATTTAATGTTCAGTTTCATTTGCTTTTAATCAAAACTGGGTAAGGTTTGAGATTTAAAATGCTTACTGATGCAGGGGGGTGAGAAGAGGAGAAAGGCATGAATGTGTCTGTGTCTGTAAATGTCTGTGGGAAGTGGTTATAAATTGCAATAGCAGATTCACTATCTGAATTTAAAAAAAGTGCTGGAGCAGCTTAGCGGGTAGGCAGCATGTGCAGAAGGAAATGGACATCCATCGTTGTGTGTGTCTGTCTGTGTCTGTGTGTGTGTGTCTGTCTGTCTGTGCAAGAGAGAGGGGAGGGGGAGATGAGGGGGAAAGGAATAGAGAGAGGGGTAGGGAAGGAAGAGAGAGAGAGAGAGAAAGAGTTTCACATAGTCCCATTGCAGAGATGACAAAATCATCTTCACAGTTCATAGTTATAGAGCCATACAGTGTGAAAACAGGCCCTTTGACCCAACTTGCCCATGCTGACCAACATGTCCCATCTACACTAGTCCCACTTGCCTGCATTTCGCCCATATCCCTATAAACTATAAACCTATCCTATCCAGGTACCTGTCTAACTGCTTCTTAAACTATCTGTGAAGATTTGGCTGGGGCAGCCTTGTGTCTTTTTCCAAAGCTTATGCTAAGGTTTCTTCCAGATGGCATACCTTGAAAAATATCCACAATCTTTTTTCTTTCTTTTAAAGAGTGTTTTATTTTTTTGCTAATCAGGTATTGTGCATTTTGGACTTTTTCCCTCAGGTCACTTGCTTGAGCTTTATTTGAAATGGAGCCTGGCGTGATGGTTGCCCAGATTTACCGCAGCCTTTGTTAAAGCAATGCTTCTGTGTGACACCACTGCCCAGCACTATGCCACACATCAAGTAATTTGTAAAGGGGGAGAAGCCACTGGTATGTTCCAGTGAAATACTTGCTGTATCTTGGGATGGAGCCTGGGAAGTGAACTTGTTACTTTGGTCAACTTGAACTAGTTAATAAAACATGAATGACTAATAGTGGAGAAGGTAGATGTGGAGAAGATGTTTCACTGGTGGGAAAGTCATAGCCTCAGAATTAAAAGATGTTCCTTAAGGAAGGAGATGAGCAGGATTGTCTTTCATCAAAGGGTGATGAATTTGTGGAATTCATTGCCCAAGAAGTCAATAGATATTTTTATGGCAAAGATAGATAGTTTCTTGATTACTACGGTGTCAGTGGTTATGGGGAGAAGGCAGGAGAATGGGGTTAACAGAGAAAGGCAGATCAGCCATGATTTAATGATGGAGTAGACTTGATGGGCCAAATAGCCTACTTTCATTTTTTACATTTTTTACACAGAGAGTGGTGAATCTGTGGAAATCTCTGCCACAGAAGATAGTTGAGGCCAGTTCATTGGCTATATTTAAGAGGGAGTTAGATGTGGCCCTTGTGGCTAAAGGGATCAGGGGGTATGAAGAGAAGGCAGGGATGGGATACTGAGTTGGATGATCAGCCATGGTCATATCGAATGGCGGTGCAGGCTCGAAGGGCCGAATGGCCTACTCCTGCACCTATTTTCTATGTTTCTATGTCTCCTATCACTTATGAACTATATGTTAATCACTGGGATATATTTAGTTACAACAGGACAATCAATACCTTTATAGCATATCCACATCAAGTAAAAGAGATAACAGTTCAGAAGACATGGGTGTAATTTCTTGAACCAACCCGGAACTAGGAACAAGTATGGTGGGCAATCCTAATACACACTAAGATGCCCCAGCAAACTCTTCACATTTCCTTCCTGAATCAGAATATCTTTATGCAAAGGATGTCGCATATGTGACTAGTTTTGCAGTAGGTTTTTAAGTCAATTCACTTTGAAGAGAATAAATCAATAATAAATTCACTTTCCAAGATATATTGCTTAGATTTGTGCTTCTTCGGTGTTTAGAGAACTCGTGAAGGCATATAAATATAATAACCATATAACAATTACAGCACGGAAACAGGCCATCTCGACCCTTCTAGTCCGTGCCGAACACGTATTCTCCCCTAGTCCCATATACGCGTTCAGACCATAACCCTCCATTCCTTTCCCGTCCATATAACTATCCAATTTATTTTTAAATAATAAAAACGAACCTGCCTCCACCACCTTCACTGGAAGCTCACTCCACACAGCCACCACTTTCTGAGTAAAGAAGTTCCCCATCATGTTACCCCTAAACTTCTGTCCCTTAATTCTCAAGTCATGTCCCCTTGTTTGAATCTTCCCTACTCTCAGTGGGAAAAGCTTATCCACGTCAACTTTGTCTATCCCTCTCATTATTTTAAAGACCTCTATCAAGTCCCCCCTTAACCTTCTGCGCTCCAAAGAATAAAGCATGATCTCTGCATCCAGGTTTCTGCTTCATGACTGCACTCAAAGGACTTCATCAATCCAACACGTGACCACAGCCTGCAATAAACACTCTCCTTCCTCTGTATCCTTTATCATGATCAACCGTAGCATTCTTCTCCCACATTCCTTTGATGTCTACCTGATTGGGATTGGCTTGCATGGTTCTACTTTTACTTAAATTACCATAATCAAAGAAACTTCTGCAACAGGTCTGCACTTGGCCTCTCATTTTCTCACATCATACAGACTCTGCAACACTGCAGGTACTCTGCATTCCTTCAACACTGGTGGCTACTGCTTCAACATTTTTCTATCCATCTCTGGCCTGGGTAATCACCTCTATCCCCTTCTCCTCCCAGACTATCACTGACCATTTTTAAACATAGGAGTACATCTATGTCAATGACAGACATTGTCCTAAGTTCCAAGACTGGTTTAGGTTTTGATCAGATGTTCTTATAAGTTCATAAGTTCTCGGAGCTGAATTATGCCATTTGGCCCCTCAAGTGCACTCTGCCATTCAATCACGGCTGATCTATCTTTCCCCCTCAACCCCATTCTCCTGCCTGGCACCCGTACTAAACCCATTCTCTTCGCATTTTACAGATTTAACACGCTGAAAAACAGATTAAATTAGCAATTTATTAGCAAGTAATTAATTATCAAACTATTTAAATGTACGAGAATGACAAAATTGTTACATTTCTACCAACATTTCCAAAAATATATAATTTAAAGGAAATACCAAAGCAGAGCGTATAGATATCATAGTGGAATTTTTTCATATGTTATTTTATGTTGAATTACATGCGATGGGAATTCAATGTTGAAGTTGATATTTCATCAATAATCAGAACTTCATAATTCAATCTGAAGAGTAGCTTGATTGTGGCCATTATTTTTTGATTGATTCTGGTCATATTCAGCTGCATCAGCAGTAACAAAATAAAAGATAAATGCATCAAGGCAGCAGTTGATATTGGTTATAGAATGTGCAATATGTGAGAATGAATATAACTGGTTCTGCACAGTACAGTCAGCATCCATTAACATCGCTGCAACCTCAACAATGAATGCTATGTTGTAGGGCATGAAGCAAGATACAAAGATGACGGCATTTGCAGCAATAATCTGTATTGTTCTTTTTGTGTTAAAGGCTGGTGCAATGGACATGGGTCTTTTTAGAAGCGTTTGAATAATTTGAACTGAGCAATAGGTCACAGTGATCAGTGGGACAATTAAAAATATTACTACAACAAAAATAAAATAAAGAATTGAATTACTCATATCTGGATTGAAGCAAGGTGCGCTGAGGTTTTCATCAGGTACGATTGTCGAAAATGTGAAAGGCAATATCACCAAACTTGTACCGATCCAGGCTCCTGCAGATGCCAAGGCTGCTTTCTTTGGTGACCTCAATACCCTGGCTTTAAAAGGATGTTTTATAGCAATGTATCTATCTACGCATATGTAAGTACTAATAACTATGCTAATAGTCATATTTAGATTGCCCAACATGATTACACACTTACAGAGAAACACTTCTGACAGATTGCCGTATTGGCTGTAAATTTTGAAAGGCAAGGTGACAAGCACCATGAGGTCTGATACTGCAAGGCTTGTCATGTAAATAGTGGTTTCAGTCCAATTTCTTAATTTCCAGCAGAATGTTCGCAAGGCCAGAGCATTCAGTATTATTCCGACGATAAAAACCAGACTGAAGAGCACGATCTTAAATACTTTAACACTTTCAGGCACTGTTTTCATGCAATTTTGCATAATCCCTGTGAAAAAATAAATTGGATTAAGTCTACGCATCCAATGTTGAAATAGTAATGTCCACATGAAACCTCAGAATAAGAAACTCAATTTCTAGGTGAGCTACAGTAACCCCTCGTAATAACGGACCTCTATATAACGGATATCTGTTATAGTGAACCGAGGCTCCTGTTGCACTGCCTCCCCCAATTTCCACCAGTTACCTGGCATGGTGGTGCAGTGGTAGAGTTGCTGCCTCACAGCGCCAGAGACCAGGTTCGATCTTGACTATGGGTGCTGTCTGTACGGAATTTGTACATTCTCCCCGTGACCACGTGTGTTTTCTCCGGGTGGTCTGGTTTCCTTCCACACTCTAAAGACATATAGGGTTATAGGTTAATTGGCTTCGGTCAAATTGTCCCTAGTGTGTGTAGGATAATGTTAGTGTTTGGGTTATCGCTGGTTGTCGTGGACTTGATGGGTCGATGGGCCTGTTTCTGGCTGTATCTCTAAACTAAACTAAACCCAATCAGCTGATAACATGTGGCGGGAACTTCAGGTCACGGGTGTGGAGAGAGCGAGCAGCATAAGGGAGGCATGAGTACCTGACCCGTCCCTGGTACTCCCTCCGTATGTGGGGCTGGGGTCTTTGTGGCTCCACGATCTGTGAATCTCCACTTGTTTAACCCCCCCGACAGTGTCTTTCTTCCCTCCTGACTTTGGGATGAACTCTCCCGCCCCTCTTCCTCTTCACTCGGATATAGCGGACAATGCACAATAACAAACACTATTAAAATATGTAGCTGGTTAACATCCTGTAATGCCAACGCATGGAAGATTAAAGCCTTCAAAAAACACATGAAGGGTTACTCACAAGGACCTACATTAAAAGAGTTAGTTTCCTGACGTGGTCCATATAGATAGGCTTGATACTTGGAATTAGAAATAGGCTGGTCTTATGGAATAGCACAGTGCATTCAGTGAAGAGCCTAATCAGTTTGATCATTGAGTATCTCGAACTGAACGATTAGCTTTTAGATCATTTATGTTAATCAGCTAAACAATTGAAAGAGAGATATAATAAAGCTTGTTTTAATGCAGCAAGATTTTGTGAATCACAATCAACTGATTGAAAAGGTGATGAGAGTAGAATCAATAGTAAATTTCAAGGAGCAATGTGTGAATATATTTTCAAGAACATTCTTTTGATGGGCTATGGGACAAGAAGAGAGAAGTAGCTCCACAAAGTGCTGGCACAGGATCAGTGAATCCTTGGGGAATTTTCCGTGCTGTCATTTTTATTGATCTACTTCAGAATTGAGACCAGTGAGCGTTAAGCACCCGGTGTGTGTGTGTGAAGTGACAATGTAAAAGGAAACATAAATCACGGACAATGTTGATTGGTGCTAGAAAGGTGTGGATTTCCTCTGGGGAGAGGCTAAGCACCATTGCCCGCTTTATAGATTATGCAGTTTATGTGATCCACAAAATGTCACCTGGCAGTGAAATCAAAAGGTACAGAAAGCAAATACATTTGTAATTAGTTTTGGAGCTGAAAGAATGCATCTGGGAAAGAATTGGCGGCTGGACATCCTCAGAACTATGGATCTGGGTTGCGGCTGATGGGATTTGGGTGGGTAGGCACCAAACCGATATCAGTGAGCGTTGGGGTGGAAGATTGCAACTTTCACGTGGTCATTATTTTAGTGATGCATCATGGAAACAGGCCCTTCGGCCCATTGAGTCTGTGCCGACCAGCAATCCCCGAATTCTAGCACTATCCTCCATAGTAAGGACAATTTATAATCTTTATCAAAGCCACTAACCCACAAACATGTACATCTTTGGAGTGTGGGAGGAAACCGCAGCACCTGGGGAAAACCCACGTGGTCATGGGGAGAACGTGCAAACATTGTACAGACAGCACCCATTGTCAGGATCGAACCCGGGTCTCTGGCGTTTTAAGGCAGCAACTCTACCATTGAGCCACCATGTCACAGTAATGTAATGTGTGTAATGTGATTACTATATTCTTATCCAATTGTAATCATGCACAGTCTTTCCGCTGACTGGTTGGCGTAACAAAAGTGTTTCACTCACTGTACCTAGGTACATGTGACAATAAACTAAACTGAACTGAAGTTCAGCTGTAAGTTTAATGTCTTGAATGAAATGGGAAGGCATTGAAGTCTATCGGCATAATTTCGAGGTGGAATCTGCTGAAAGTATCTTGTGTGGTGACCAACATCACGATTCAGGCCATTCCACTTGGCCATCATTTTGAAGTAAGTTGGACAGGAAACCCTTATCAGTGCAGTATAGATGTGGCTGCTGCTTTAAATACCATAGCTCTGGAGCTGCGAGCATTAGTAAAAAACTTAGTTTGTATCTGAATGACAAAAGGCCTATCATCGTTCGATACAAATATAGTTACAAACAATATTTGATGGTGAATTTTGGGCATTGTGGTATCACCTGACAGCTGGATGTCGGCAAACAATTCTAAAGCTGGAAATCTTGTTTTCTGTTGTGTTGCCTTGTCTCTCCCTTTATCTTATCTACCCCTCTGTGCAGCTTAAAACTAACGTGCTCCCATTTTCCCAGCTCTGATGAAAGATCTGGAACATGAAACATTAACTCTGTTTCACTTTCCACATTTGCTAGCTGATCTGAATGTTTTCAACATCTTCTGTTTTTATTATGGTGAAGAGCAAATGTGTCTCTTAAGAAACATCAACAGTGATATTGCAAATGAAAGAAGGAGATGAAAGACATGATAAAAATCTACATTGCATCGCATTACACAGGATATCCAACAGATGATATCTGTTCCCAAAAGTATCAAAATATTAATAATAATAAAATATAATAATAAATAGTGATGAAGATTAGTGAATGGTGATAGTATAGAAGAATGAACAATGGTTTTCATCCTAGGGGGCTTCAGTAGAAGGTGAGAACACCGTTGATGCTCTAACAGTGATGTTCAAGGTTTGTTCACCTAGACATGAAAATTGAACACCACTCCTCTGCTTATGAGCAGTGGGAGAGGTGAAACAGGAGATTTGGTGCAATTAGCCCAACATTTGAAGAACGGTCTGTCTATTCCTTCCACAGCCCCAGTCTAACCCGTTGAGTTCCTCCAGCACTTTGTGTTTTATTTGGACCTAACATTGGGTCATTGAAATGGAAATATTCTGTTCCCATATCTCCCCTTCAATGAGAAAATTATAGAAATAAAAAAAAATCATATCTTTTCATGCTCTTAGGCAAAATTCCACAAAAATGGCCTTGCTTAAAACACCTTGAGGGGAAACTTCATACTATCCATCGCTTCTGTAGACAGCGGGTCAGGCAGCATCTCTGCAGAAAAGGAATAGGTGACGTTTTGGGTTGAAACCCTTCTTCAGACTCAAGTCTTCAGACTCGTCTAAAGAAGGGTCTTGACCCAAAACGTCACCTATTCCTTTTCTCCAGACATGCTGCCTGACCCACTGAGTTACTCCAATGTTTTGTGTCTAACTTTGGTGTAAAGCAGCATCTGCAGTTCACTCCTACACATTCAGGTGATATCGTCCTTCCAGTGTGCTGGTTGCTATTACTCTCACTTAACTGTTTCCAAATTACATTTAACCATTGTCAGTCACCTCTAAAAAACAATAAGTACATTTGCATTAACGTTTTTTTAACAGTCACAAGGACATGATAAGAGGTAGCATTAATTCAAATGTTGTTTTTGGTAACTGTGTACACATCTAATTAGATATCAATATTGCAGGATTTTAATCCTGTTTTACAAAATTAGAAAATTATCAACATCCTTATGCAAGCAAATGTACTTTTGAATTAATCTATGCAGACATTTCTTACCTGTGAACAAGACACGGAGCAATAAGTCCTATATGGAGAGTTGGTAATCCCCCAGTGATTAATCATAGAGACCAGTAACAGGAATGTCAATGCTTAAGCACGCTGTTTGTTGCAGCAATACCCAGCAGAGCAACTTCCACTTTAGTAATAGAGCACAAACCACTTGTCACAGCTAAACACGATGATTTAGTGATACGGTGTGGAATCAGGCCCTTCGGCCCAACTCGTCCACACCAACCAACAATGTCCCAGCTACACTAGTCCTTGGTCCACACACTGCGCTTGGTCCATATCCCTCCGAACCTGTATATCCATGTTTCCCAAACGATGGGACAGTCCCAGCCTCAACTTCCTCTTCTGGCAGCTTGTTCTATACACCCACTTGGTGTCATCAACTCTGCTCTGCGTCTGTTGAATGTAATGAGAGTTAGAAAAAAGGTTACGTTTCAATCTTGAATTTAAGCTTGGAATCAAAAGGTTTTACTTGGAAACATTGAGTTTTTTTTGTGCCATTTCCGGTATATAATTTGAATTGGAGATATAGTGTTGCTACATACTTATGGTAATCTGCCACCGGTGGAGCTGGGTAGCTGAGACATTTCTTCTGTGTTGCAGTTAGAGGCTTTTCAAACAGTTGGTTGGCATTTTTTTTTTTGCATTTCCACTTTAATCAACAGGATGGTGTTTGATAAGATTCTGCATAATGTTACTTCAGTGATAAAAGAATCACATGGGTATAGGTTTTCATTGATTCAAATATTTCTCACAACGCCAAAGGAAGCCACGAGTTGGCACATTCCTCCACTTGTTCCTCCATCACGGCACGGTGGCGCAGCGGTAGAGTTGCTGCCTCACGGCGCAGAGACCCAGGTTCGATCCTGACTCCGGGTGCTTGTCTGTACGGAGATTTACGTTCTCCCCGTGACTTACGTGGGTTTTCTCTGGGATCTCAGGTTTCCTCCCACACTCTAAAGACGTACAGGTTTGTAGGTTAACTGGCTTGGTGTAAATGTAAATTGTCCCTAGGATAGTGATCGTGTGTGGGGATTACTGGTCAACGCAGATTTGGTGGGCCGAAGGGCCTGTTTTTGTGCTGTATCTCTAAACTAAACTAAATTCTACTTATTGTTCTTGTAACTCAGTCACTCTCATATGTCCAATGCTTCTCCTACTTCACTTACCAGCTGACTATACATTGAACCTACACCAGCGGCAAGTCAGTACAGCCAATCAAGCTCACAACCAGTGTGCTTAGGGTTGCAACCAGGTAATGTGCAATGACTCCTGAGAACGTTGACCAGAACTGCAGAAAGAATGCCTCAGACGTTTTTTAATTTCAAAAATAAACTTTATATGTAAATTATATACAAGAAATACAAAGAAAAACACGTTGCTACGTTCATGTTGTCAGCACAACAAAGAGGTGCCCAACTGTCCCATCCTCATGTCAGCCATGTCTAGGGCATTGTGTATTGGGAGTGAGACTCCGATCGTGCATGAAGTATTTGATGTGGAGGGTCCCTCACATTGCTAGCAGGCAAGGACTTGGTGCTTGTTGGTGCGTTCTGACGATGACGATTCTGCCAAATGGTTTTGAGAGTCTGTGTGGATAACTCCATCATGCCCTTCTCCAACAGCATGTGCAGAACATTCACGCTGAACATTGCCTGATCATAATCATCATCATAATCATAATCTCACTTTATTAGCCAAGTATGTTTTGCAACATACGAGGAATTTGATTTGCCATACAGTCATACCAATAAAAAGCAACAAAACACACAAAACACATTTTAACATAAACATCCACCACAGTGACTCCTGCACATTCCTCACTGTGATGGAAGGCGGAAAAAAAAAGATCAATCTCTTCCCAATCAGTGTCGAGCGAGGCCGCCAGGTCCATGATGTTAGGCCGCAGAGCGACCGGAGATACGATCTTGGAAAAAATCAAGTGAAAAAAGACATGGATTGAGTCAACGTCACTCGTTTGAAATAGCGTAAGTAATATATTAATTACATACAGATCAGCATAGAAATGGGAATGAGCAGGTGGATTTTATGCGAGACCAAGCATGAGACATGAGGTGGGAAAATGAACAAAAACGCTATTGCCCAATTTTCCTGGATCAGCCATTATTAAATGTTGAGAGTAGTGGGGAAACTGCTAGAGTCAGTTATTAAAGATGGGATAGCAGCACATTTGGAAAGTGGTGAAATCATTGGACAAAGTCAGCATGGATTTACGAAAGGTAAATCATGTCTGACGAATCTTATAGAATTTTTCGAGGATGTAACTAGTAGCGTGGATAGGGGAGAACCAGTGGATGTGGTGTATCTGGACTTCCAGAAGGCTTTCAACAAGGTCCCACATAAGAGATTAGTATACAAACTTAAAGCACATGGCATTGGAGGTTCAGTATTGATGTGGATAGAGAGCTGGCTGGCAAACAGGAAGCAAAGAGTAGGAGTAAACGGGTCCTTTTTACAATGGCAGGCAGTGACTAGTGGGGTACCGCAAGGCACAGTGCTGGGACCCCAGCTATTTACAATATATATTAATGATCTGGATGAGGGAATTGAAGGCAATATCTCCCAAGTTTGCAGATGACACTAAGCTGGGGGGCAGTGTTAGCTGTGAGGAGGATGCTAGGAGACTGCAAGGTGACTTGGATAGGCTGGGTGAGTGGGCAAATGTTTGGCAGATGCAGTATAATGTGGATAAATGTGAGGTTATCCATTTTGGTGGCAAAAACGGGAAAGCAGACTATTATCTAAATGGTGGCCGATTGGGAAATGGGGAGATGCAGCGAGACCTGGGTGTCATGGTACACCAGTCATTGAAGGTAGGCATGCAGGTGCAGCAGGCAGTAAAGAAAGCGAATGGTATGTTGGCTTTCATAGCAAAAGGATTTGAGTATAAGAGCAGGGAGGTTCTACTGCAGTTGTACAGGGTCTTGGTGAGACCACACCTGGAGTATTTCGTACAGTTTTGGTCTCCAAATCTGAGGAAGGACATTATTGCCATAGAGGGAGTGCAGCGAAGGTTCACCAGATTGATTCCTGGGATGTCAGGACTGTCTTATGAAGAAAAACTGGATAGATTTGGTTTATACTCTCTAGAATTTAGGAGATTGAGAGGGGATCTTATAGAAACTTACAAAATTCTTAAGGGGTTGGACAGGCTAGATGCAGGAAGATTGTTCCCGATGTTGGGGAAGTCCAGGACAAGGGGTCACAACTTAAGGATAAGGGGGAAATCCTTTAAACCGAGATGAGGAGAACCTTTTTCACACAGAGAGTGGTGAATCTCTGGAACTCTCTGCCACAGAGGGTAGTTGAGGCCAGTTCATTGGCTATATTTAAGAGGGAGTTAGATGTGGCCCTTGTGGCCAAGGGGATCAGAGGGTATGGAGAGAAGGCAGGTACGGGATACTGAGTTGGATGATCAGCCATGATCATATTGAATGGCGGTGCAGGCTCAAAGGGCCGAATGGCCTACTCCTGCACCTAATTTCTATGTTTCTATGACTCAATGGGTGGAATGCACTAATCCTGCTCTTGAGAATTATGAACTTATATTATTCAGGGAGCAGTGGAATGCAGTGGGATGGCAATCCAACTAGACATCTACTCAGGCTAAACATGTAAACCCCACCCAGCCACAGACAATACGTACCCTACACCTCCACCACTAAAAACATTTTTTACACAGAGAGTGGTGAATCAGTTGTGACCAGGGCCTTGTGGTGGGTGTAACCAAAGACCTCAGTACCAGTATCAATAGTCATGCACCCATGTACTGCAACTAAAGTATACACTCAAACTTCCATTGTCCGGATTACTTTGTGGCGGTCCCTGGGGGGTAGGCCACTCCTTGGATCATCCCCCTCGACGATTGAGGGACGGGGGCGTAGGTCTGCCACGGGGTTTACCGGTCGACTCCCCAGGGGTAGAGATAAGAGTGTCGGTGTGTGTTCGTGAACTGTGGTAATTAAAAAGCTTCTTTTGAATCCGCCTGGCGTCCGGTCTTTTCCTGACCTTGACCAGGCCACTACAACTTCATATATTCTGCAGTCTCCTTCAATTCAAAATTAATCATTGCACCGTAAGATGTTATAAAAGTCTACAAAGTCTACATTTTACCGGCATGTGAAATTAACTATATGCAGTATTACAGTACACTGGTAATACAGTACAGAGCTTGTCTTCATTTTTAAAGCAAGGATTCACGTAAATGTTTAAGATTTGGTGTATGAACCATACATTTTGTTAAGCAAGGGGAATACGATTACAGTAAAAGAGTCGGTCACTCGCACAACATTATACAACATCTGTATTAAAGTTAACTCCCAGTACACTGCAGCATATTGTTAAGGCAAGCATATTCGACTAACAGTATGAACTGAATTCTGATAATATAAACTGCATGGTAGGCGGAGCTTTACTAATAAAGCACTACAATTTGTTAGTGTAAGTAACCAATCTACATCTTTCCTTGGAGAAATGAAATAAAGCACAACTAAAATGTGAGCCAATAAGCAGAAACACATTGATACGTGGTGACTAAATAATACGGTACCTGAAACGCTAATAACGCATGCATAGACATATAAGTGTTTATACAAAATCTCCATATCTAAGGGGTGGCCTACAGACCTGTCCGGCACGTGTGCGGTATAAATCTGCATCTCCTTTCACCGGGGAAGTGACTGTGGAATTAACCGGGGATGGCACCGGAGAACCGCAGAGTGGAGGCGGCGAAGCAGGTGAGTGGGCGCTCAACGTTGTGGAGAGGCTGCAAGGGGCACGGTCAGCGGTTGTTCAGCAGCAACTGGGCGCGAGGGAGCAGTCGGCCCGGCAGTTCATAGTCATAGAGCCATACAGTGGGAAAACAGGCCCTTTGACCCAACTTGCCCATGCTGACCAACATGCCCCATCTACACTAGTCCCACCTGCCTGTATTTGGCCCATATCCCTCTAAACCTATCCTATCCAGGTACCTGTCTAACTGCTTCTTAAACGTTGCGATGGTCCTTGACTCAACTATCTGTGAAGATTTGACTGGGGCAGCCTTGTGTCTTTTTCCAAAGCTTATGCTAAGGTTTCTTCCAGTTGGCATACCTTGAAAAGTATCCACAATCTTTTTTGTTTCTTTTAAAGAGTGTTTTACTTTTTTGCTAATCAGGTATTGTGCATTTTGAGCTTTATTTGAAATGGAGCCTGGCGTGATGGTTGCCCAGATTTACCGCAGCCTTTGTTAAAGCAATGCTTCTGTGTGCCACCACTGCCCAGCACTATGCCACACATCAAGTAATTTGTAAAGGGGGAGAAGCCACTGGAATGTTCCAGTGAAATACTTGCTGTATCTTGGGATGGAGCCTGGGAAGTGAACTTGTTACTTTGGTCAACTTGAACATAGCCTCAGAATTAAAAGATGTTCCTTTAGGAAGGAGATGAGGAGGATTTTCTTTATTCAGAAGGTGATGAATTTGTGGAATTCATTGCCACAGAAGGCTGTGGAGGCCGACAATGCATATTTTTTATGGCAGAGATAGATACATTCCTGATTAGTACGGTGTCAGAGAAGACAGGAGAATGTGATTAACAGGGGAAGGCAGATCAGCCGTGATCAAATGGCGGAGTAGACTTGTTGAGCCAAATGGCCTACTTCTGTTCCTATCACTTATGGACTATATGTTAATCACTGGGATATATTTAGTTTTAACTGGAAAGCCAATACCTTTATAGCATATTCACATCAAGTAAAAGAGATAACAGTTCAGAAGACATGGGTGTAATTTCCTTAAAACAACTCGGAACTAGGAAGAAGTATGTAGGAATATCCAACTTCTGCAACGGGTCTGCTCCCTATCCCCATCTGGCACTGGGCCGATAGTTCTGGAGTTTTCTTGCTAACAAAACCAGCTTAATCTCACCAATAGCTTTATTAATGGCTGCGTGGCACCACATCTTTTTTTGTCACTTGTCCAATACGCAGCCCTGAATGAACCTTAGCTTTCTTAAAATCAACTTTCTGCGATAAAAGCCATTGTCCTGTGTCCCTGTCACCGGCAGTGTTTACTTGCTATTCCTTCCATCCACGGCCCAGATATTGGCTCTGGTTGATCCCGACTCTTGGCATCCGAGTGTAGCTCAGCTTTTGCCATCAACAAGATCAACAACATTGTAGAACTCTTCCCACCCATTTGTTTCTGAAATCCTCATCTCTGGTTTTGTTTCCTCCAGAGGGTGATGTCCAATACTCTGCTGGCTGGCTTTCAAGATACAAGATACATTTAATTGTCATTTGGACCCCTTGAGGTCCAAACGAAATGCCGTTTCTGCAGCCATACATTACAAACAAATAGACCCAAGACACAACATAATTTACATAAACATCCATCACATCGCTGTGATGGAAGGCCAAAAAAAACTTTCTATCCTATATCTTCAATACACTTGACTTCATCCACAACTCAGTCTCCCATATTCTAACCAGCACTGACTCTGGTCATGTTCTCTCTCATGCCGTGATCCAGAACGACATTCTCGAATGGCCGTATGAAATATGACATTTACTTCTTTACATTAAATCCATCCATAGTCTTGGCCTCTCCTTTTCTCACATCATACAGACCCTGCAACACTGCAGGTACTCTGCATTCCTTCAACACTGGTGGCTACTGCTTCAACATTTTTCTATCCATCTCTGGCCTGGGTAATCACCTCTATCCCCTTCTCCTCCCAGACTACCACTGACCCTTTTTAAACATAGGAGTACATCTATGTCAATGACAGACATTGTCCTAGGTTCCAAGACTGGTTTAGGTTTTGATCAGATGTTCTTATAAGTTCATAAGTTCTCGGAGCTGAATTATGCCATTTGGCCCCTCAAGTGCACTCTGCCATTCAATCACGGCTGATCTATCTTTCCCCCTCAACCCCATTCTCCTGCCTGGCACCCGTACTAAACCCATTCTCTTCGCATTTTACAAATTTAACACGCTGAAAAACAGATTAAATTAGCAATTTATTAGCAAGTAATTAATTATCAAACTGTATTTAAATGTACAAGAATGACAAAATTGTTACATTTCTATCAAATGTTCAAAAATATATAATTTAAAGGAAATACCAAAGCAGAGCGTATAGATATCATAGTGGAATTTTTTCATATGTTATTTTATGTTGAATTACATGCGATGGGAATTCAATGTTGAAGTTGATATTTCATCAATAATCAGAATTGCATAATTCAATCTGAACAGTGGATTGATTGTGGCCATTATTTTTTGATTGATTCTGGTCATATTCAGCTGCATCAGCAGTAACAAAATAAAAGATAAATGCATCAAGGCAGCAGTTGATATTGGTTATAGAATGTGCAATATGTGAGAATGAATATAACTGGTTCTGCACAGTACAGTCAGCATCCATTAACATCGCTGCAACCTCAACAATGACTGCTATGTTGTAGGGCATGAAGCAAGATACAAAGATGATGGCATTTGCAGCAATAATCTGTATTGTTCTTTTTGTGTTAAAGGCTGGTGCAATGGACATGGGTCTTTTTAGAAGCGTTTGAATAATTTGAACTGAGCAATAGGTCACAGTGATCAGTGGGACAATAAAAAATATTACTACAACAAAAATAAAATAAGAAATCCAAGAAGTCATATCTGGATAGAAGCAAGGTGTGCTGAGGTCTTCATCAGGTACGATTGTCCTAAATGTGAAAGGCAATATCACCAAACTTGTACCGATCCAGGCTCCTGCAGATGCCAAGGCTGCTTTCTTTGGTGACCTCAATACCCTGGCTTTAAAAGGATGTTTTATAGCAATGTATCTATCTACGCATATGTAAGTACTAATAACTATGCTAATAGTCATATTAAAGTAGCCCAACATGTTTACAATCTTACAGAGAACCATTTTTGGCAGATTACCGTAATGGCTGTAAATTTTGAAAGGAAAGGTGACAAGCACCATGAGGTCTGATACTGCAAGGTTTGTCATGTAAATAGTGGTTTCAGTCCATTTTCTTAATTTCCAGCAGAATGTTCGCAAGGCCAGAGCATTCAGTATTATTCCGACGATAAAAACCAGACTGAAGAGCGCGATCTTAAATACTTTAACACTGTCAGGCACTGTTTTCGTGCAATTTTGCATAATCCCTGTGAAAAAATAAATTGGATTAAGTCTACGCATCCAATGTTGAAATAGTAATGTCCACATGAAACCTCAGAATAAGAAACTCAATTTCTAACCCCTCGTAATAACTGACCTCTATATAACTGATATCTGTTATAGTGAACCGAGGCTCCTGTTGCACTGCCTCCCCCAATTTCCACCAGTTACCTGGCATGGTGGTGCAGTGGTAGAGTTGCTGCCTCACAGCGCCAGAGACCAGGTTCGATCTTGACTATGGGTGCTGTCTGTACGGAGTTTGTACATTCTCCCCGTGACCACGTGGGTTTTCTCCGGGTGCTCTGGTTTCCTCCCACACTCTAAAGACATATAGGGTTATAGGTTAATTGGCTTCGGTCAAATTGTCCCTAGTGTGTGTAGGATAATGTTAGTGTTTGGGTTTTCGCTGGTTGTCGTGGACTTGATTGGTCGATGGGCCTGTTTCTGGCTGTATCTCTAAACTAAACTAAACCCAATCAGCTGATAACATGTGGCAGGAACTTCAGGTCACGGGTGTGGAGAGAGCGAGCAGCATAAGGGAGGCATGAGTACCTGACCCGTCCCTGGTACTCCCTCCGTATGTGGGGCTGGGGTCTTTGTGGCTCCACGATCTGTGAATCTCCACTTGTTTCACACAGAGAGTGGTGAATCTGTAGAATTCTTAGTTGAGGCCACAGTTCATTGGCTATATTTATGAGGGAGTTAGATGTGGCCCTTGTGGCTAAAGGGATCAGGGGGTATGGAGAGAAGGCAGGGATGAGATACTGAGTTGGATGATCAGCCATGATCATATCAAATGGTGGTGCAGGCTCGAAGGGCCGAATGGCCTACTCCTGCACCTATTTTCTATGTTTCCATGTTTAACCCCCCCCTCCCCAACAGTGTCTTTCCAGGGCCCTCAAGCGGACTCGAGGGACTTCACGCTTCGCGCTCGTGATGTGCACAGTGCGTACATTATTTCACATGAAGCTTTTGTAATCCTGTCATGCCACCCCCCTTTTTGAAAAGCTTCGTGCGGGCCTGTGGTGCACCACAATTGTAAAAGCTAACTGTTTCAGGACTGGACGAGGGATGGCCAGGATTATAAATAATGATCTCCTTTCTTCTTTTCTTTATGTCTTATTCTCTTTTTCCTATTTTCTTTTCTTCAACTTTCTTCATTCATTCGTCTTTTTTCTACTTCTTCACACTATATATCTCACGTCTTTGTATCCTTTACTATCTAATTTCTTTTTCTTATTCTTATTTTTCATCATTATAACAAAAAAAAGAAGAAGCTGTACATAAAATGTATTATTAAAATATATAATAAGCACTTCGGTACTTCTAATAAAATAAAACATTAAAAAAAAAACCCAGTGTATTTCTTCCCTCCTGACTTTGGGATGAACTCTCCCGCCCCTCTTCCTCTTCACTCGGATATAGCGGACAATGCACAATAACAAACACTATTAAAATATGTAGCTGGTTAACATCCTGTAATGCCAACGCATGGAAGATTAAAGCCTTCAAAAAACACATGAAGGGTTACTCACAAGGACCTACATTAAAAGAGTTAGTTTCCTGACGTGGTCCATATAGATAGGCTTGATACTTGGAATTAGAAATAGGCTGGTCTTATGGAATAGCACAGTGCATTCAGTGAAGAGCCTAATCAGTTTGATCATTGAGTATCACGAACTGAACGATTAGCTTTTAGATCATTTATGTTAATCAGCTAAAGAATTGAAAGAGAGATATAATAAAGCTTGTTTTAATGCAGCAAGATGTTGTGAATCACAATCAACTGATTGAAAAGGTGATGAGAGTAGAATCAATAGTAAATTTCAAGGAGCAATGTGTGAATATATTTTCAAGAAAATTATTTTGATGGGCTATGGGACAAGAAGAGAGAAGTAGCTCCACAAAGTGCTGGCACAGGATCAGTGAATCCTTGGGGAATTTTCCGTGCTGTCATTTTTATTGATCTACTTCAGAATTGAGACCAGTGAGCGTTAAGCACCCGGTGTGTGTGTGTGAAGTGACAATGTAAAAGGAAACATAAATCATGGACAATGTTGATTGGTGCTAGAAAGGTGTGGATTTCCTCTGGGGAGAGGCTAAGCACCATTGCCCGCTTTATAGATTATGCAGTTTATGTGATCCACAAAATGTCACCTGGCAGTGAAAGAATGCTGCTGGGAAAGAATTGGCGGCTGGACATCCTCAGAACTATGGATCTGGGTTGCGGCTGATGGGATTTGGGTGGGTAGGCACCAAACCGATATCAGTGAGCGTTGGGGTGGAAGATTGCAACTTTTCACGTGGTCCGCCCTGTTTTGACTAATGCAACCAACCAATCCAACGTGCACAATCAAATAAGATCAAATAGAACAAGTTGTCCTACAACTTTAGTCTGTGCACGCCATACACAAGAAGGAGTGTGAGCATTAAGCACCCTGAACTTCTTCCGAAGGTGTTTGGAGAATTTAAGCTGCTAAGAAGTGCAGAGAATCTGTAAAGTTAGATAACCTGGCTATGTACTTGGGGATGAAACTAGCAGGTGGACAGTAGTTTAGTTTACTTTAGTTTAGTTTAGTTTAGTTTAGTTTTGTTTAGTTTAGTGATACAGCGTGGAAACATGCCCTTCGGCCCATTGAGGGAGGAAATCGGAGCACCCGGGGAAAACCCACTTGGTCATGGGGAGAACGTACAAAGCTTCTACAGACAGCACCCATTGTCAGGATTGAACCCGGGTCTCTGACATTCTACCGTTGCGTCACCATGCCGCAGTAATGTAATGTTTGTAATGTGAGGATTGTATTCTTATCCAATTTAATAGGAAGACTGGAAAATAAAACATATTAAAAAAATTAAACTCCAGGTGAAAGAACTAAAGACAGAAAAAGAGGAATAAACACTTACTTCAGTTTGTTAGACTAAGGTTAGTGCGGTGGTAAAGCCACTACCTCGCCATGCCAGTGACTTGGGTTCAATGATCTTTCTTCAACACTCCCTCTGCCCCAGGTGCCATCCATGTGGCATTTGCAGGTCCTCCCTGTGAGTTTCCTCTGAGTGCTGCAGTTTCCTCCCACATCACAAAGATGTGCAGGTTGGTAGCTTAATTGGCCTGCTGGTGTGTAGGTGATTGGTAGAATTGTGTAGAAGTTGATAGTATGTGGGGAGAATAAAGTGGGATTAGTGTAGGATTATGGTAAATGGGTGCATGTTGGTCCAGGTGGACTCATTGAATCAAATCACCTGTTGCATGTGGTGTGTCTGTTATGACTCTATGCTTTCAGTGCTAGATGAACAGTCCTGAACTACTATCTACCTCATTGGTGACCCTCGGACTATCTGTGATTGGACTTTACTGGCTTTACCTTGCACTAAACGTTATTCCCTTATCATGTATCTATACACTGTAATTGGCCCAATTGTAATCATGCCCAGTCTTTCCGCTGACTGGTTGGCGTAACAAAAGCATTTCACTGTACCTAGGTACATGTGACAATAAACTAAACTGAACTGAAGTTCAGCTATAAGTTTAATGTCTTGAGTGAAATGGGAAGGCATTGAAGTCTATCGGCATAATTCCACATGAACATTTGTTAATATCGTGTGGCCATTTGGTGTGAAAATGTCATGGACTTTAGTATTGTTGGCCGACATCCAGCTGTCAGGTGATACCACAATGCCCAAAATTCACCATCAAATATTGTTTGCAACTATATTTGTATCGAACGATGATAGGCCTTTTGTCATTCAGAAACAAACTAAGTTTTTTACTAATGCTCGCAGCTCCAGAGCTATGGTATTTAAAGCTGCAGCCACATCTATATTGCACTGATAAGGGTTTCCTGTCCAACTTACTTCAAAACGATGGCCAAGTGGAATGGCCTGAATCGTGATGTTGGTCACCACACAACAAGATACTTTCAGCAGATACCACCTCGAAATTCCAGAAGAAATTCTGCAAATGCACAAGTGATTCCTCGTTCATCAGGAGAGAAATGAGTTAGAATAAGTGGACAAATGTGATAACAGGGTTGTCGTGCAACATCTTGTACAGTCGAGGTTGTGTCTCTTAAGAAACATCAACAGTGATATTGCAAATGAAAGAAGGAAATGAAAGACATGATAAAAATCTACATTGCATCGCAATACACAGGATATCCAACAGATGATATCTGTTCCCAAAAGTATCAAAATATTAATAATAATAAAATATAATAATAAACAGTGATGAAGATTAGTGAATGGTGATAGTATAGAAGAATGAACAATGGTTTTCATCCTAGGGGGCTTCAGTAGAAGGTGAGAACACCGTTGATGCTCTAACAGTGATGTTCAAGGTTTGTTCGCCTAGACATGAAAATTGAACACCACTCCTCTGCTTATGAGCAGTGGGGGAGGTGAAACAGGAGATTTGGTGCAATTAGCCCAACATTTGAAGAACGGTCTGTCTATTCCTTCCACAGCCCCAGTCTAACCCGTTGAGTTCCTCCAGCACTTTGTGTTTTATTTGGACCTAACATTGGGTCATTGAAATGGAAATATTCTGTTCCCATATCTCCCCTTCAATGAGAAAATTATAGAAATTAAAAAAAATTATATCTTTTCATGCTCTTAGGCAAAATTCCACAAAAATGGCCTTGCTTAATACACTTTGAGGGGAAACTTCATACTATCCATCGCTTCTGTAGACAGCGGGTCAGGCAGCATCTCTGCAGAAAAGGAATAGGTGACGTTTTGGGTTGAAACCCTTCTTCAGACTCAAGTCTTCAGACTCGTCTAAAGAAGGGTCTTGACCCAAAACATCACCTATTCCTTTTCTCCAGACATGCTGCCTGACCCACTGAGTTACTCCAATGTTTTGTGTCTAACTTTGGTGTAAAGCAGCATCTGCAGTTCACTCCTACACATTCAGGTGATATCGTCCTTCCAGTGTGCTGGTTGCTATTACTCTCACTTAACTGTTTCCAAATTACATTTAACCATTGTCAGTCACCTTTAAAAAACAATAAGTACATTTGATGAGTGGTTGCATTAACGTTTTTTTAACAGTCACAAGGACATGATAAGAGGTAGCGTTAATTCAAATGTTGTTTTTGGTAACTGTGTACACATCTAATTAGATATCAATATTGCAGGATTTTAATCCTGTTTTACAAAATTAGAAAATTATCAACATCCTTATGCAAGCAAATGTACTTTTGAATTAATCTATGCAGACATTTCTTACCTGTGAACAAGACACGGAGCAATGTCCTATATGGAGAGTTGGTAATCCCCCAGTGATTAATCATAGAGACCAGTAACAGGAATGTCAATGCTTAAGCACGCTGTTTGTTGCAGCAATACCCAGCAGAGCAACTTCCACTTTAGTAATAGAGCACAAACCACTTGTCACAGCTAAACACGATGATTTAGTGATACGGTGTGGAATCAGGCCCTTCGGCCCAACTCGCCCACACCAGCCAACAATGTCCCAGCTACACTAGTCCTTGGTCCACACACTGCGCTTGGTCCATATCCCTCCGAACCTGTCTATCCATGTTTCCCAAACGAACACCACTCCTCTACTTATGAGCAGTGGGAGAGGTGAAACAGGAGATTTGGTGCAATTAGCTCAACAATTGAAGAATGGTCTCGACCCGAAACGTCACCCATTCCTTCGCTCCTGAGGTGCAGCCTGTCCCGCTGAGTTCCTCCAACTTTTTGTGTCTACAGTATATTTGGGATATTCAAACAGGTCCTGAGTTTCTGCTTTAAAAGCAAATATGGTCCAGACAAACAGAGTCATAGCGTCATAGTCGTACAGTGTGGGAACTGGCCCTTCAGCCCAAATTGCTCACAGCAACCAGCATGTCATGTCAATACTAGTCCCACCTGCCTACATTTGGACCAATATCCCTCTAAGCATGTCTTATCCGAGTACCTATTTAATTGTTTCTTAAACGTTGCAATAGTCCCTACCTCAACAACTTACTCTGGCAGCTCGTTCCATACACCCACCGCCTTTTGTGTGATAAAGTTACCCCTCAGATTCCTATGAAATCTTTCTCCATTTAACTTAACACCATTTTACCTTCACAAACAAAGGCAGTTGGTGTGGGAAAGTGCAATGCATCCATACCTAGTGCTTCAATACCCCTCCTCCTTATCCTTCTCTCTTTCTACATTGCTGCTGAAATTTATCTCTGCCCCCTCCTCTTCCCCAGTGAAAGAGAAAGTGTTCTGTATTTGTCACCGTGGGGTGCATTCTCAGGTCAGAACTGGTTAATGTTTGAAACAAGGTTCTCAGCCCCAAATGTCACCTTTTCATCTTCTTCAGAGATTCTGCCTGACCCACTAAGTTACTCCAGCACGGTGTCTTTTTTTTTGCAAACCAGCATCTGCAGTTCCTTGTTAGGCAAATTTCCACTTAAAAATGAAGCCTTGCTTAATACACATCTTTATACTATCCATCGCTTCTGGAGACAATTAAAATATTCTCAGGATAATATTCAGATGATATAGACACAAAGTGCTGGTGTAACTCTGCAGTAAAGGAATAGGTGACGTTTTGGGTTGAAACCCTTCTTCAGACTTAAGTCTTCCAACTCAAGTCTAAAGAAGGGTCTTGACCCAAAACGTCACCTATTCCTTTTCTCCAGACATGCTGCCTGACCCACTGAGTTACTCCAATGTTTTGTGTCTAACTTTGGTGTAAAGCAGCATCTGCAGTTCACTCCTACACATTCAGGTGATATCGCCCTTCCAGTGTGCTGGTTGCTATTACTCTCACTTAACTGTTTCCAAATTACATTTAACCATTGTCAGTCACCTCTTAAAAACAATAAGTACATTTGATGAGTGGTTGCATTAACGTTTTTTTAACAGTCACAAGGACATGATAAGAGGTAGCGTTAATTCAAATGTTGTTTTTGGTAACTGTGTACACATCTAATTAGATATCAATATTGCAGGATTTTAATCCTGTTTTACAAAATTAGAAAATTATCAACATCCTTATGCAAGCAAATGTACTTTTGAATTAATCTATGCAGACATTTCTTACCTGTGAACAAGACACGGAGCAATGTCCTATATGGAGAGTTGGTAATCTCTCAGTGATTAATCATAGAGGCCAGTAACAGGAATGTCAATGCTTAAGCACGCTGTTTGTTGCAGCAATACCCAGCAGAGCAACTTCCACTTTATTAATAGAGCACAAATGACACGTGATTTAGATTGATATATTGTAGAATCAGGCCCAACTCGCCCACACCGGCCAAAAATGAATCAAAAGGTTTTGGTCTGAATCATTGAATTTTTTTGTGCCATTTCGGGTATATGATTTTGAATTTGAGATATAGTGTTGATACATACTTATGGTAATCTGCCACTGATGGCGCTGGGTAGCTGAGACATTTCTTCTGTGTTGCAGTTAGATGCTTTTCAATCAGGTGGTTGGCATTTTTTTTTGCATTGCCACTTTAATCAACAGGATGGTGTTTGTTATACATCGAAGTCCCTCACCCTGAGCACTGGATCGCCCCAGGGTTGCGTCCTCAGCCCCCTATTGTACTCCCTGTACACACATGACTGTGTGGCTAGGTTCAGCTCCAACTCAATAATTACGTTTGCTGATGACACTGTGGTGGTGGGCCTGATCTCAGACAACGACGAGAAGGCCTACCGGGAGGAGGTGGCTGGTCTAGCACTCTGGTGCCAGGAGAACAGCCTCCTCTTGAACATCAAAAAAACGAAGGAGCTGATCATGGACTTTAGGAGGGCACATCATCCGAGGACGTACACTCCATTGAGGATAAATGGGGATCCTGTGGATAGGGTGAACTGTTTTAAATATCTGGGAGTCCACATCTCTGAGGATATGACATGGGCATCACATGCCTCAGCACTCGTGAGTAAGGCAAGGCAGCGCCTTTACCACCTCAGGCAATTGAGGAAATTCAGAGTGTCTCCGAGGATCCTCCAGTGCTTCTACGCAGCGGCGGTGGAAAGCATCTTGTCCCGGAACATTACCATCTCGTTTGGGAATTGCTCTGCCAAGGACAAGAAGGCTCTGCAGAGAGTAGTGCGTTCAGCCGAACGCACTATGGGAACTTCACTCACCCCCCTGCAGGAACTATACATCAGGAGGTGCAACTCCAGAGCAAATAAAATCATGGGAGACGGACTGTTCCAGCTGGTACGGTCAGGCAAACGCCTCCGTTGCCATGCGGTGAGAACGGAGAGGTGTTAGAAGGAGTTTCTTCCCAGATGCAATTCGGACTGTAAACGCCTATCTCACCAGGGACTAACTCTACTGAACGTTTTTCCTTCCATTATTTATTATGTAAAAGAATATGTGTGTTATGATTGTGTTTATAATTTGTTTTGTTGTTTGTCTTTTGCACAAAAGTCCGCGAGCATTGCCACTTTCATTTCACTGCACATCTCGTATGTGTATGTGACAAATAAACTTGACTTGACGACTTAGAAACATAGAAATTAGGTGCAGGAGTAGGCCATTCGGCCCTTCGAGCCTGCACCGCCATTCAATATGATCATGGCTGATCATCCAACTCAGTATCCCGTACCTGCCTTCTCTCCATACCCCCTGATCCCCTTAGCCACAAGGGCCACATCTAACTCCCTCTTAAATATAGCCAATGAACTGGCCTCAACTACCCTCTGTGGCAGAGAGTTCCAGAGATTCACCACTCTCTGCGTGAAAAAAGTTCTTCTCATCTCGGTTTTGATAAGATTCTGCGTAATGTTACCTCAGTGATAAAATAATCACATGGGTATAGGTTTTCATTGATTCAAATATTCCTCACAATGCAGAAGGAGTGGGGTGCATTCCTTTACTGCAGAGTTGGCACATTCCTCCACTTGTTCCTCCATCACGGCACGGTGGCGCAGCAGTAGAGTTGCTGCCTCACGGCGCAGAGACCCAGGTTCGATCCTGACTCCGGGTGCTTGTCTGTACGGAGATTTACGTTCTCCCCGTGACTTACGTGGGTTTTCTCTGGGATCTCAGGTTTCCTCCCACACTCTAAAGACGTACAGGTTTGTAGATTAACTGGCTTGGTGTAAATGTAAATTGTCCATAGGATAGTGATCGTGTGTGGAGATTACTGGTCAACGTAGATTTGGTGGGCCGAAGGGCCTGTTTTTGTGCTGTATCTCTAAACTAAACTAAATTCTACTTATTGTTCCTGTAACTCAGTCACTCTCATATGTCCAATGCTTCCCCTATACATTGAACCTGCACCAGCGGCAAGTCAGTACAGCCAATCAAGCTCACAACCAGTGTGCTTAGGGTTGCAACCAGGTAATGTGCAATGACTCCTGAGAACGTTGACCAGAACTGCAGAAAGAATGCCTCAGACGTTTTTTAATTTCAAAAATAAACTTTATATATAAAATTATATACAAGAAATACAAAGAAAAACACGTTGCTATGATAATATTGTCAGTAATCTATATAATGATAGTTATCTTATCTACATCTTTGCAGTGCTATCAACTTAATACCGTCTATGTACAAAACAACAATACGTCATTCAAGTGTTTGTTGGGCAGCTACACAGGACCTTACTCCTCAGTGTCCAGTGGTGGTAGGGCCTTAGACTGCAGTCCTTCCTTACTAAGCCTTTGCATTGGTGCAATAAGTTTCAGTGCATCTGGAGCACTTAACCCTGCCACCTGGAATGTGCTCGTTGGCAGTATGGCCTCATAGACATCGAGTTGTACTTGAAGACCATTCATAGCAAAAGGATTTGAGTATAAGACCGGGGAGGAACTACTGCAGTTGTACAGGGTCTTGGTGACACCACGCCTGGAGTATTGCGTACAGTTTTATTCTCCTAATCTGAGGAAATACATTCTTGCCATAGAGGGAGTACAGAGAAAGTTTACCAGACTGTTTCCTGGGATGGCAGGACTTTCATATGAAGAAAGACTGGATAGACTCGGCTTGTACTCACTAGAATTTAGAAGATTGAGGGGGGATCTTATAGAAACTTACAAAATTCTTAAGGGGTTGGACAGGCTAGATGCAGGAAGATTATTCCCGATGTTGGGGAAGTCCAGAACAAGGGGTCACAGTTTAAGGATAAGAGGGAAGTCTTTTAGGACCGAGATGAGAAAATAATTTTTTACACAGAGAGTGGTGAATCTCTGGAACTTTCTGCAACAGAAGGTAGTTGAGGCCAGTTCATTGGCTATATTTAAGAGGGAGTTAGATGTGGCCCTTGTGGCTAAAGGAATCAGGGGGTATGGAGAGAAGGCAGGGATGGGATACTGAGTTGGATGATCAGCCATGATCATATTGAATGGTGGTGCAGGCTCGAAGGGCTGAATGGCCTACTCCTGCACCTATTTTCCATGTTTCTATGTTTCTATGTTTTGGACAGACCTGTGTGCATCTTGTACAAAGTTGATGATCTTCCAGCAGCGCTTGACATTTGTCTGGCCCTGCCTGCGCCCCCTGCCCCAACACCTCCAGGCCGAGTCCTGCAACGCCATCTTTGCCATGAGGAGCAGCATCAGCACTCACCGCCTCTCTGACCGGCCTCAGGCCCGGACCACCGAAGATGCCGCCGTCGCCATCGCTGACCTCCACATGGCTGCCCACCCACCGATTACAGCCGATCCTTGCTGGCCACACTGTGGTCCTCATACCCCTCTCCTCCCTGACCACCCACCACCCTCCTACCAGACATCGCCTCAGCCTCCATCCACTCCTCAGGCCCCCTGCTCTTGGACCCCCCCTCATGGCCATCTTCCAGCTTTAGACCTTTTTATTTTAAACTGCCGGTGGGACATCAACCGCCTCAAATTCTCCACTCCCCTGTCTCATTCTAACCTCTCCCCCCCTGAACATACAGCCCTCCACTCACTCTGCAACAACCTAGACTGGGTGATCAAACCCGCCGACAAGGGAGGTGCCGTGGTAGTTTGGGGCGCTGATCTCTACAAGGCTGAGACCATGGGCCAACTCCTCCTACTTATCCTTGGACCATGACCCCACAGACGAGCACCAGGCCACCATCTCCAGCACCATCACTGGCTTCATCAACTCCGGCTCCCTACCCTCCCGCCTCCAACCTCATCGTTCCCCAACCCAGACTGAACTTCCACCCTCAACCCTCAGACCCCTTGTCTCTGCCTGTGGGCTTGCCCCCACCGAACTTATTTCCACATACCGCCTTGACTCCTCCCCCCCCCCCCTCTATCCCCCCCACCCCCACTCTCCCCTCCCTATGTCCATGGTTCTCGAACTCCCACCCTGACGAACCCACACTTCCTCCCACCCCACACCTTTTCCCTCCATGAAACCTCCGTTTTCCAAGCCCCCCCTCGGCTTGTCCAGTCACTCTACACCTCCATCCCCCACCAGGATGATCTCAAAGCCCTCCGGTTCTTCCACGACCAGATGAGCAACCTATACCCAGCCACTGACACTCTCCTCCGCCTAGCGGAGCTGGTCCTTACCCTCAATAACTTCACGTTTGACTCCTCCCATTTCCTCCAAATCCAAGGCGTAGCTACTGGGTACCCCACCCTTCCTGTTTGTTGGTACGTCGAACAATCCCTGTTCAACAAGGCTAGAAGACCAGGGCCATCCCGAACTCTCCCTCTGCTACATGTTTTCCAATGCCTTGGTGCCACCTCCTCCCCCCCCTCAGGTAAAATCACCTATCACCTCACACGCTCTTTGTCTCCTCCATGACTTCCGTTTTCCAAGCCCCTATTCCCTCATCTTCACCATGGATGTCCAGTCACTCTACACCTCCATCCCCCACCAGGATGATCTCAAAGCCCTCCGGTTCTTCCACGACCAGATGAGCAACCTATACCCAGCCACTGACACTCTCCTCCGCCTAGCGGAGCTGGTCCTTACCCTCAATAACTTCACGTTTGACTCCTCCCATTTCCTCCAAATCCAAGGCGTAGCTATGGGTACGCGCACGGGCCTCTTTGTAGGGTACGTCGAACAATCCCTGTTCAAGGCGGACCAGGGCCCCATCCCCGAACTCTACCTCTGCTACATTGACGAGTGCATTGGTGCCACCTCCTGCACCCATACAGAACTCACTGACTTCATCCATTTCACCACTAACTTCCATCCGGCACTCAAATACACCTGGACCATTTCAGACATCTCCCTACCGTTTCTAGACCTCAATATCTCCATGGCAGGTGATAGACTACTGACCAACATCTACTACAAACCCACTAACTCCCATGGCTATCTGGACTACACTTCGTCCAACCCTACTTCCTGTAAGGACTCCACCCCTACTCCCAATTCCTCTGTCTACACCGCATCTACACCCAGGATGAGATGTTTCAAACCAGGGCATCGGAGATGTCCTCATTCTTTAGGGAACGGGGGTTCCCCTCTTCTACTATAGATGAGGCTCTCACCAGAGTCTCTTATATACCCCATAACTCTGCTCTCATTCCCCATCCCCCCACTCGTAACAAGGGCAGAGTCCCCCTTGACCTCACCTTCCACCCTACCAGCCGTCACATTCAACAAATAATCCTGTGATATTTTTGCCCCCTCCAACGGGATCCCACTGGCCACATCTTCCCATCTCCTCCCCTGTCTGCTTTCCGCAGAGACCGCTCCCTCCGTAACTCCCTGGTCAATTTTTCCCTTCCCACCCGTAGCATCCCCTCTCCTGGCACTTTCCCTTGCAACCGCAGGAAATGCTACACTTGTCACTTTACCTCCCCCCTTGACTCCATCCAAGGACATAAGCAGACTTTCCAGGTGAGGCAGAGGTTCACCTGAACCTCCTCCAACCTCATCTATTGCATCCGCTGCTCTAGATGTCAGCTGCTCTACATCGGTGAGACCAAGCGTAGGCTTGGCGATCGCTTCGCCCAACACCTCCGCTCAGATCGCAATAACCAACCTGATCTCCCGGTGGCTCAGCACTTCAACTCCCCCTCACATTCCAAATCCGACCTTTCTGTCCTGGGCCTCCTCCATGGCCACAGTGAGGCCCACCGCAAATTGGAGGAGCAGCTCCTCATATTTCGCTTGGGCAGTTTACACCCCAGCGGTATGAACATTGACCTCCAATTTCAGGTAGTCCCTGCTTTCTCCCTCTTTCCCCACCCCTTCCCAGCTCTCCCACAGCCCACTGTCTCTGCCTCTCCCTGCCCACCCCAACATCAGTCTGAAGAAGGGTCTCGACCTGAAACATCGCCTATTTCCTTCGCTCCTTAGATGCTGTCTCACCAGCGGAGTTTTTTCCTGCATTTTTGTCTCAGTACGTCTCCCTGGAACCAGCCCTTTGGCCAGAGAGCCCATACGTGTCCTCTGGGGATGAACCACCACAAGGACTCTTGCATACTTCAAATCTTCTTGCCAGGTGCACAGTACAAAAAAGAGGCACGTAACTTTCCCATCCTCATGTCATGTCAGCCATCTCTAGGGCATTGTGTATTGGGAGTGAGACTCCGATCGTGCATGAATACAACACAATACAATATACAACACAACATTTATTCATTGTCATTTGAACCCCAATGAGGCTCAAATGAAACTGTTTCTACAGCCATACAAAAAGAAACAGTTTCTACAAGACACAAACAATTCAAATCACACAAACATTCATCACCGTGAATCTCCTCACTGTGATGGAAGGCAAAGTATTTTCTCTCCCCTGTGTTCCATTCTTCTCCCGATGTTAAAGCCCCCGGCGGGCGTTGGCATGTCCCGCGACCGTTAAAGCTGCGCCGGGCGATGTAAGGCCCCGCTCCGGGTCGTTCCAACCCTGTGACACGGGCTGGAGAAGTTGCGTTGCGGGAGCTCCGAAAAGCGGTCTCCCACCAGGACCCGCGAGCTCCCGATGTCACTGTCCACCGGATCTACTGCTGGAGCCTCCGAGCTCCGCAGCAGCGAGCCACCACCGCTCCCCACGCTCCGAGGCCGGCCAGCCCCGCGATGGTGAGTAGTCCGCAGGCTCCGCAAATGGAGCCCCAGTACGGTCCGGCTGCAGGCCGCTCCACGGTGCTAGGCCCCAACGACAACGGAGACCCAACAGGGAAAAGGTCGGGTCTCCCGTGCAGGGAAGAGATTTTAAAGTTCCCGCCCCCCACATATACACAGTTAAAATCAATATAAAAAGAACACATCTACATTCAACTGGACAAAAAAAAAGGCAGACAGGCTGCAGGGGCCGCTGCAACGTGAGTCGTGCGCAAACCGATGAAGTATTTGATGTGGAGGGTCCCTCACATTGCTAGCAAGCGAGGACTTGGTGCTTGTTGGTGCGTTCTGACGATGACGATTCTGCCAAATGGTTTTGAGAGTCTGTGTGGATAACTCCATCGTGCCCTTCTCCAACGGCATGTGCAGAACATTCATGCTGAATGGTAAATGGTAGGGAATTGAAGAATACAGTTGAACAGAGGGATCTGGGTATAACCGTGCATGGTTCCTTGATGGTGGAATCTCATATAGATAGGGTGGTAAAGAAAGCTTTTGGTGTGCTAGCCTTTATAAATCAGAGCATTGAGTATAGAAGCTGGGATGTAATGTTAAAATTGTACAAGGCATTGGTGAGACCAAATCTGGAGTGTGGTGTACAATTTTGGTCGCCCAATTATAGGAAGGATGTCAACAAAATAGAGACAGTACAGTGGAGATTTACTAGAATGTTGCCTGGGTTTCAACAACTAAGTTACAGAGATAGGTTGAATACGTTAGGTCTTTATTCTCTGGAGCGCAGAAGGTTAAGGGGGGACTTGATAGAGGTCTTTAAAATGATGAGAGGGATAGACAGAGTTGATGTGGACCAGCTTTTCCCTTTGAGAATAGGGAAGATTCAAACAAGAGGACATGACTTCAGAATTAAGGGACAGAGGTTTAGGGGTAACATGAGGGGGAACTTCTTTACTCAGAGAGTGGTAGCGGTGTGGAATGAGCTTCCAGTGGAAGTGGTGTCAGCAGGTTCATTGGTATCATTTAAAAATAAATTGGATAGGCATATGGATGAGAAGGGAATGGAGGGTTATGGTATGAGTGCAGGCAGGTGGGACTAAGGGGAAAAAAAATTGTTCGGCACGGACTTGTAGGGCCGAGATGGCCTGTTTCCGTGCTGTAATTGTTATATGGTTATATGTTATATTCTGCATTCTGTATCCCCCTTTGATCTACAGTATCTAATGTTGTATATCTTTATTGTCATTCCTGAGTATTCACATACCCAGAGGAAACAAAAAAACGTTGCCTTCAGTATTAAGGGACAGAAGTTTAGGGGTAACATGAGGGGGAACTTCTTTACTCCGAGAGTGGTAGCGGTGTGGCATGAGCTTCCAGTGGAACAGGTGGAGGCAGGTTCGTTGGTATCTATATGGTTATATGCTGACCATTGCCTGATCATCATCATCATAATCATAATCACACTTTATTAGCCAAGTATGTTTTGCAACATACGAGGAATTTGATTTGCCATACAGTCATACCAATAAAAAGCAACAAAACACATAAAATCCATTTTAACATAAACATCCACCACAGTGACTCCTCCACATTCCTCGCTGTGATGGAAGGCGAAATGAAGTTCAATCTCTTCCCAATCAGCAAGGCCGCCAGCTCCATGATGTTAGGCCGCAGAGCGACTGGAGGTACGATCCGGGAAAAAATCACATCTCTAGCAAGGTAAGAGATTGAAAAAATAAGTTTCCCCCGACCCCACCCCCCACATAAAACAAGCCAGAGAACATTAACACATACTTTTTAAAATACACTAAAAATAACAAAAAGATGAAAAGATAGACAGATGGTTGGCGAGGCTGCCATCACTGACAGCACCAACTGGTGGGATGTGGTCAGAGAATTATTATTTGAAGGCTCATTTCTAGTAAGGACAGGTGGTGCAGCAAAGTCCAACTGAATGGAGCATTGTGTGGTGGTGAAGTGAGATCCGTCCTTTATAACACGGGGAACAGCTAAAACCACAGCAGGTAGTGACATTGAATGTGGATGTGTTTCCAATCTGGGTGCAGCTTGATTCCCCCTACCCATTTCTGTAGTTGATCTACAATGCACTATATATTGATAGTATATATTATATCTACTTTGATAGTTTAGCCCTCTCAGCCCGCAATGCCACCAACGTGGTGACTTCTACTCTCTCTGTCCCCTTATTGGCCTTCTACCCTCACTGGACCTTTTTATTTCCAACTGCTGTCTTGATTTCCCCACTCCCACCTCACCCTCTCTGAACACACAGCCCTCATTGTAATTAGACCCATCGACAAGGGAGGTGCCATTGTAGTCTTGCAGGCCGACCTCTACGGTGCTGAGGTCAGACACCTCCACATACAGGTATCTCCCCTTTGACCATGACCCCACAGAGGAACACCAGGCCATCAATTTCCAGACTGTTACCAATCTCATCACCTCAGCTGGTGCCTAGGTTGTTAAAACTTATGGTTTTAAAACGGAGGCTCCAGCAGTGACATTCATGAGATGCACAGAATCTTTTGCCCAGAGTAGGGGAATTGAGGACCAGAGGACATGGATCAAGGTTACGGGGAAAAGATTTAATAGGAATCTAAGGGGTAACATTTTCACACAAAGGGTGGTGGGTGCATGGAATAAGCTGCAAGAGGAGGTAGTTGAGGCTGGGACTATCCCAACCTTTAACAAACAGTTATCCGGAAGTGGCGGCGCTGCCCTGGCAGCAGCGGCTCGCCTGCAGTCCGTTGGTTTTTACTTTTTTGTATTGTTTTTTTTTCGTTTTTGTGTAGTTATGTTTTTGGTTTTTAGGCTGTGTTTATGTGGGGAGGGGGGTGGGGGGTGAAACGGGGGCTGCTGTCACTCCCTTCGGGGGAATACGACCTTTTTGTCGTATCCCCCTTCTTTGCCTCCGTCTACGTTGAGGCCTAGCGGAGCCGGCGACCTCGGGACTCTGGAGGCAGCTGACAGGACTCGTCCTGGGCTCGCTCCCGGCCCAGCCCGGGATGGAACGGTGCTCCCGTGAGAGCGGCCTGGTGAGGGGCTGGAGTGGCCCAGCCCGAGGGAGGAACGGCACTCCCGTCGGAGTGGCCCAGCCCGAGGGAGGAACGGCACTCCCGCTGGAGTGGCCCAGCCCGAGGGAGGAACGGCACTCCCGCTGGAGTGGCCCAGCCCGAGGGAGAAACGGCACTCACGTGAGGGCGATCCGGTCCGGTGGCTGGGACGACGTTCTGGCGGCGGTGTCCAGAGTCCTGGGTTCAGCCGCGGGCCGGCGGCTGCGTGTGCTGGACTGGAGGTGCGGCGGCTTCGACCACCCCGGGCCGCAGTGTTTGAACCGGCCCGTTCGCGGGGTTCGGTGAGCTGCGGGACTGTTTGTACCATCGCCCGGTGGGGAATCGCCTCAGCGCAGAGGGAGCAGAGGGAGAGACTGCAACCCTAAGATTTTTGCCTCCACCACAGTGAGGAGGTGTTTGGAGGACTCACTGTGGTGGAAGTTAATTTGTGTTTATTGTTGTTATTATTGTATCATTGTATGTATGACTGCAGGCACGAAATTTCGTTCAGACCGTAAGGTCTGAATGACAATAAAGGAAATTCAATTCAATTCAATTCAATACAGGTACATAGATAGGGCAGGTTTGGAGGGATATGGACCAAGCGCAGACAGGTGGGACTAGTGTAGCTGGGACATCTTGGCTGGTGTGGGCAAGTTGGGTCGAAGGGCCTGTTTCCACACTGTATTACTCTATAACAATGACTCAATGCCATGTGCAGTAGAAAAACATATGCCTAAATGTAACCAGTGATGGCTATGAACTCAACCCCACCACCACTCCCCCTCCTGCCATTTTGTAAATTGCCCTCATCACAAGCATTAAATAGAGAGAGGGGATTGAGGGAATATTGGAAAGTAGATTAAAAACGAGATAGTTTATTCATTGTACAACTTGTCACAGAAAAGCAGACTTCATATGAATGTGCCCCAATGCCTTTGATTGAGGGAATGCATTTTGTTGTCTCTGTACTGTACACTGACAATGACAATTAAAATTGAATCTGAATCTGAATCTGATTGCAGCTCATTGTAATGCATGTTTTTTCCTTGTCACTTTGATGCCAATGCATGCTAGATTTCCTTGTTAACAGTATCAAAGTGCACCTTTTTATACAGCAATACTAGGAAGGACAGAGCCTATCTGAAGAGCTCATCTAATACTGTATGTCTGTATGTCCAGTGTACATAGAACTAATGAATACTGCATTGAATACATTTTGAACAACAAGAGCTTCAGTACATGAGCTGACAATTTATTGAAAACTAAAAACAATTATCAGAAGCAGTGGCAAGAGTTGCATATACAGTATAAAACCTGTATCTTCAAGCACAGAGGTTGTTGATTTTCTGACCATGGTAATAACCGCTCCTTTTGAGAAATAGTCTAAATTATCCTGCAGTACATTTCAAGTGTAAAAAGACATGGATTGATTTAACGTCACTCGTTTAATATAACGTATGTAATGTATTGCTCGGACAGGAAGGCTCTGCAGAGGGTAGTGAGGGGAGCAGAGAGGATCATTGGTGTCTCCCTACCCTCGGTACAAGAACTGTTCCAGAGCCGCTGTCTGAAGAAAGCACAGATAATTGCTAAGGACAAACTGCACCCCCTCCACACACACCTGGATCTCCTGCCATCAGGCAAGAGATATCGAAGCATCAAAGCCCGGACTACGAGGCTGCTAAACAGCTTCCTGCCACAGGCTGTGAGGCTGCTAAACAGTCACTCTGCACTCACAGTCACTTGACTTGACTCTGCGGCTGGCACGGACACTTTAATAACTGGCACTGGCCACTCAAATCAGCGGCCCCGGACATTTTTTATGATTGGTTTACTGTATTTTAACATTGTGTTTTTTACCTGCTTTTAACTATTTATACTGTTCCATCAGGGACTGGATTGTTTTTTTAGTGTTATTATGTGTGAAATGTTTTAAATTTCATGTGCGAGGCTCCGCTATTCACTGGGAAACGTCTTTTCATTTTGCACTGTACTTGTTGCTTGCAAGATGACAATAAAGGTTGATTGATTGATTGATTGATTGATTAATTACATACAGATCAGCATAGAACTGGGAATGACCAGGTAGATTTTAGGAGAGACCAAGTAGGAGACATGAGTTGGGAAAATGAGCAAAGATGCTATTGCCCAATTTTCCTGCAATATTATGAATTGGAAATGAATTGAAAAATAAATGTATTCTTCTCCTTTCTCAAGTTCAAGTTCAAGTTCAAGTGAGTTTATTGTCATGTGTCCCTGTATAGGACAATGAAATTCTTGCTTTGCTTAAGCACACAGAACATAGTAGGCATTTACTAAAAAACAGATAAATGTCCATATACCATGATATAAATATATACACACATGAATAAATAAACTGATAAAGTGCAAATAACAGAAAGTGGTTATTAATAATCAGAGTTTTGTCCGAGCCAGGTTTAATAGCCTGATGGCTGTGGGGAATTTTCGTCATGCATTTTAAGAAACAAGTACCATTTTGTTGTAACTCATCTGCCACAGTCATTTACAATCAGTGTAAATGTATGTTGCTTTTGCCAGAGACTGCGACAAAGCTAGCAGGCGAATAGGGCTTCTACAAATCCGTTTTACATGTCCTATTATGAGAAGGAAAGATAGATCAGCCATTATTAAATGGTGACTCAATGGGTGGAATGGACTAATTCTGCTGCTATGACGTATTCTTATATTCAGGGAGCAGTGGGATGAATTCCATTAATTAAAAAATTGTTTTGCTCTTTAGGTTTCCAAATTAAACATTGAAAAAATGTAATTCTTATCGCACTGGATTGCCATCAATCACATTTCAGCTAGAAATTGTTACCTAGCTCAAACTGAAAAGAAATGATGTCTTAATTGAGGGGTGACACTCACTCTCACAACCTCACTGAATATTACGTGTGAATTAAATCTCAGAGCAATGGTCATCATAACATTTTGTCACATTTTGCTGCTTCCTTCACAGTTGTGCAGCTTAAGATGAATCTTTTCTGGGCTCGAATGTGGTAACATGAATTTCTGGTTCATTTTGCAAAAGAGGAAATTTGAAGGCGTTTGTCCTTGTAGTAAGTGACTGAAAATGTCCAAACATCGCTGCCTGCACAGTTCCCCTTTTGGGTAAAATGGGGAATATGATCCATAATATTTGGCACTTCCTGGTCTCTTGGTCTTCCCGGTGCAACACTCAACTAGACATCTACTCAGGTTAAACATGTAAACCCGACCCGGCCACAGACAATACGTACCCTACACCTCCACCACGACCCAAGTGACCACTTCAAACCCTTCTTTCTCTCTCTCCACCCACCCATCTATCATCCTGACCCCCCCCTGTGCCATCCAATCTACCATTCCAACCATGCTCCCTCCACTCTCCAAATTACCAGTCCAAACCCCCTCTCATTGCATCCTATCCACCACTTCAATCCCCCTCCCACCACCCACCAAATGACCAGTCGTATCCCCTTACATCCACCATCCAACATACCACTCCAATCCGCTTCCCTCTTCTTTCAATCTACTACTCTGATACCCTCGCTCCATCCTCCAAACTACCACTCTAACCCCCCTCCCTCCAAACGACCAATGCCCCTCCCTCCAAATTACCATTCCAGTCCCTCTCCCTCCAGCATCCCAACACCTAATCTCATTGTCCTCTTTCCTCCACCCAACCCAGTGGGTTTTGACCTCTGGACGTCCTGATCGCAATCTCTGGCAGTAAACCTGTTTGGACATTTTCAGCCGAACCTTCTGAGGCCGGTCAGTTGTGCCCAGGGCCTTGTGGTGGGTGTAACCAAAGACCTCAGTACCAGTATCAATAGTCATACACCCATGTACTGCAACTAAAGTATACACTCAAACTTCCATTGTCCAGATTACTTCATATATTCTGCAGTCTCCTTCAATTCAAAATTAAACATTGCACCGTAAGGTGTTATAAAAGTCTACAAAGTCTACATTTTATCGGCATGTGAAATGAACTATATGCAATATTACAGTACACTGGTAATACAGTACAAAGCTTGTCTTGATTTTTAAAGCAAGTATTCACGTAAATGTTTAAGATTTGGTGTATGAACCATATACATTTTGTCAAGCAAGGGGAATACGATTACAGAATGAAGATGCACAGATTGTTTAATGCAATGCTTGGGAGTCATACTCCAGTTGAGTGGTGGAACAGGCATAGGCTTGGACAGCCTGTGTGTTCAGTTGCAGATCAAAAATCGTGTTACAAGCCTTCCTGGACTTAAGAGAATCACGAACTTCTACAGAAGAAAAATAATAAACAATTGCATTCAGGCAGCAATTCAGATTAGCCAGCCAAATGGACACGATAACAAAGGCGTGAGCAGTATTCTGCATTTCACAATCTTGTTTTAAAATATTGAACATGGACTGAATAAAATATCCCATGTGAAAAGGCAAATAGCAAATTAAAAAAATGATTAGGTTTGTAGTTATAATTATTATGGTTCGGCCAAACCGAGTTGTTCCATAAGATTCTACTTTTCTTTTGTGAAGGGTCATAATAATCTGAAATGAGCAGAAACTCAAAATGGACGCAGGAATTATAAATCCAACCACCTCAATGACTGCTACAACCCAGGGGTCGGGAGGTTTTGAGGGATATTTGTCAAAGCACTGATGTTGGTTGTCACCTGCACTCATGTTGAATATTTGCATTGGAATTCGTATCATCAACACAAAAGTCCAAGTCACACCACATGCAACCGTGGCCTTCATTGGTGACCTGAAACGTGGTGCATTTAATGGGTGTCTTATTGCAATATACCGGTCAATGAAGATACAGACAACAATGTATATACTCACGTACATGTTCACAAAATAAAGGCATTCAACAAACGCACAGAAGCCTGATCCAAGGTTCAATTTATACTTGTAGCTGTACATCTTGAAGGGGATGGACAAGAGCACCATGATATCTGCCCCTGCCAGGCTGGTCATGTAAATACTGGTCTCTGTCCACTTTCTGAATTTCCAGCAGAACACCCACAGGGCCAATGTATTGAACAGTAATCCCAGCAGAAATGTGGGAATGTACATGTAAAACTCAAACAACTGCACCCTCTCATTGACTGAAATATTGCATGTTAAATTTTTCAAATCCACCATGGTGTAAGAGGTTAAAGAGGGGCGACACACAGTGCCGCAGCGATAGAGCTGCTGCCTTACAGCGATAGAGCTGCTGCCTTACAGCGTCAGAGACCCGTGTTCGATCCTGACTATTTGTGCTGTCTGTACAGAGTTTCTACCTTCTTCCTGTTACTGGGTGGGTTTTCTCCGGGCGCTCCGGTTTCCTCCCACACTCCAAAGACGTGCAGGTTTGTAGGTTTATTGGCTTCGGTAAAATTGTAAATTGTTCCAAGTGTGCAGGATAGTGTTAATGTATGGAGAGGTCACGGGTCGGTGCAGACACGATGGGCCAAAGGGTTTGTTTCCACTCTGTATCACTAGAAGTATAAAAGATTAACACAACATAAATACATAGACCGGTAAGTATTTTATTTGAACACAAATCTTTCAGCAATTAAAATTTCTTATGAGTTTCTTCAATGTAGATTTTTAATAGACCTTGAATTGTAAACATGAAAAGCTTTACCAAATTCAGATTATCTACACAACATGCAAATACACCTGGAATTACCTTATAATCACAGGTTATGGCCGGAGAGTTGTAATTTGTAAACATTGTTTAGTAGAGAAGGCACGAGGAAGTAGTAATTATAAAACATGAGAGACTGCACATGCTGGAACCTGAAGCAAGAAGTCAACGGGTCAGGCAAAAAGAGATGTATTGAATTTTGGGTCAAGACCCTGCAATGGGTCTGGGGGAGTAAGAGGAAAGATGACATGTATATTAGAAGAGTGGGAGATAGCATGGGACAGGGACTGCTCTCACCATGACTCACTGATCTGCTCATTGCTTCCCACCATGCTTGCCACTTCCCTATGCAACTGTAGGAGGTTCTACACTTGTCCCTCCACCACCTCTCTCCCCATCATCCAGGGACCTAATTCACCCTTCCAGTTGAAGCGGTGAATCAAATGCACCTCCTCCAACCTGGTGTACTGAATTCAATGCTCGCTGTCTGGCCTTCTCTGCATCATAGGTCTTTGGGGCAGATGTAGGCAATTTGTCACATTGAGTCTACCCCACCATTCAATCATGGCTCATCTATCTTCACTCTTAAGCCCACAACCTTTGACACCCTTACTAATCAAGAACCTGTCAATCTCCACTTTAAAAATACCCAAAGATTTGGCCTCCACAGCCATGACCATGTGGGGTTTCCCACACTGCTCCAGTTTCCTCCCATACTCTGAAGACAGACATGACTGTAGGTTAATTGGCTTCAGTAACATTTGTAAATTGTTCCAAGTGTGTAGGATAGTGCAAGTGTACGGGATGATCGCTGGTCGATGCGGACTCAGTGGGCCGAAGGGCCTGTTTCTGCGCTGTATCTCTAAACCAAACTAAAGCCAGCGTCCTTTGCACTGTGGGAGGGTTTTTAATTGCTGAGGCCCTTGTCACAGAGGTTTCTCCCCCTGAAGTTCAGGCTGCAGGAATTGCATGAATTTAATATTATTTTGGTAACTGGTGTAGAACTGGACGGGTGTCTACTGACTCTTTATTCTGCCTTAATATATGTAGGTTGTTGATGCATGTGAACTAATCACATACAAGCCAGCATCACTGTCTCTGGTACCTGTTTACAATATATATGACAGGATTGCCGCTGATATTCCTCATGTAATATCTCCTATGCTTCTGAATATCTTACCTGCTACATAGATTTTAGGATCTGACGATTATCTACACGTTATACAGAACGAGAAGCATAACATTCTGGTAATTCTGACTTGCCCTGTCACAGACATTCCTTTTATTCTGCCCATCTTCTACTGAAAACTAGCTTTTATTTCTAGTTCCCAGCTCTAATAAAGGCTCCATGACCCAAACTACGAAGTGTTTTTCTTTGTACAGATAGTGTCTGACCCGCTGAGTTTTTGATGTTTTTTAAATTTTCATTACGTATCCCTGTGTGGTTTGGTATTCAGAAGTGGTTCTCCAAGAATACATTGACTGCGGCATAGCATTGTTGTGGTTTAGCTTACCAGGAAAGGAGTTCCACTTTTTTGTGCTTTGACGTTAGTTCATCTCTTGATGCTACGTTTCCACCGCATGCTACATTTATACCATATATATTTTACCATTGTGAGGATTATTATGTAAAAAGTATCCCAGTATAATTTGACCACAACACTCCAATATCTATAGGTCGTGTTGTACAATTAGATTTTCTGATTGTTTTCAGTTGAGTTTATTGTCACGTGTACCGAGGTACAGTGAAAAGCTTTTGTTGCGTGCTAACCAGTCAGTAGAAAGACAATCCATGATTACAATCGATCAGATTTCTCATATTTAGTTTAGTTTAGTTACGTTTATTGTCACGTGTACGTGTACAGTGAACAGCTTTTATTTTATTAGAAATTGGAAACACGGTAAAACTCCAAAAATCCGGCACCTCAGGGAATGGGTGTGGCTATTCAGCGGTATCATCAGCGCCTCTTCTTCCTGAGAAGACTGAAGAAGGTCCATCTGTCTCCTCAGATCCTGGTGAACTTCTACCGCTGCACCATCGAGAGCATCCTTACCAACTGCATCACAGTATGGTATGGCAACTGCTCTGTCTCCGACCGGAAGGCATTGCAGAGGGTGGTGAAAATTGCCCAACGCATCACCGGTTCCTCGCTCCCCTCCATTGAGTCTGTCCAAAGCAAGCGCTGTCTGCGGAGGGCGCTCAGCATCGCCAAGGACTGCTCTCACCACAACCATGGACTGTTTACCCTCCTACCATCCGGGAGGCGCTACAGGTCTCTCCGTTGCCGAACCAGCAGGTCGAAGAACAGCTTCTTTCCGGCGGCTGTCACTCTACTCAACAACGTACCTCGGTGACTGCCAATCACCCCCCCCCCCCCGGACACTTATTATTATTTATTCAAATCGTTTGCTATGTCGCTCTTCCAGGGAGATGCTAAATGCATTTCGTTGTCTCTGTACTGTACACTGACAATGACAATTAAAATTGAATCTGAATCTGAATCTGAATCTGAATCTGGCTAGACTGGCAGATTTTCTGGGCTACAAGATATACTCCATTGTGTAGGAAGGAACTGCAGATGCTGGTTTACACCGAAGATAGACAGGAAAAGCTGTAGCACCTCAGGCAGCATCTCTGGAGGAGAGGAAAACGTGACGTTTTGAGTCGAGATGCTTCTTCATTGATGCACCAACCCATTTTTAATTCACCTTTTAATGGCAGGACTTTCATATGAAGAAAGACTGAATAGACTCAGCTTGTACTCGCTAGAATTTAGAAGATTGAGGGGGGATCTTATAGAAACTTACAAAATTCTTAAGGGGTTGGACAGGCTAGATGCAGGAAGATTGTTCCCGATTTTGGGATAGTCCAGAACAAGGGGTCACAGTTTAAGGATAAGGGGGACCGAGATGAGAAAAACATTTTTCACACAGAGTGGTGAATCTGTGGAATTCTCTGCCACAGAAGGTAGTTGAGGCCAGTTCATTGGCTATATTTAAGAGGGAGTTAAACCCCTTTTCCACGGGGCGACTTGCTGCAAGAGTTAACCAAAGTTGAACATCGTGGGAACCTCTTGCGATAACCAACGGCATTCGTGGACCACCGTGGCGCTAACGGCAGGTACTCGTGTAACTTGGTGACTCGGAGAAAATTCAAACAAGCTTGAATTTCTCCAAGAGTGACTTGTACACTTGTGGTTGAATATTGCAACATTATATGCACGTAGTGGCCAGTGCGATATCCGTACTGACTCTTGCAGTTACCGTGGGAACTCCTGCGAACGGTGAACCCGGAAGCTGGACAGAGGGGACAGAAGGTGAGTAAAAATTGTCTTCTGTGGGATTGAATTTTAAAAATAAAGATTTGCATCCGCATATGGACATCAACTTATTCATGAGTTATGTTAATGCGATTCAAGAAAATAACTATAATCTTTAAAAGGGACTTTACTGAAAGGTCCCGCATTTTTATGGTCCGTGAGAAATTTTTCACATGTACTTCTTTGAGAGATACAGCTCGGAGTCCTCGCCGACCAGCGATCGATGCCTTTCCGAAGCAGGGTCCGGAACGCTACCAATCAATGTTCTCCAGATACCCGTGTAAAGGAGTGAACTGCACATGCTGGTTTAAAACGAAGACAGACACAAAAAGCTGGAGTAACTCAGCGAGTCAAGCAGCATCTCTGGAGAAAAATAGGTGATGTTTCGGGACGAGACACATCTTCAGATTCAATTCCGATTAGGATGTCTGAAGAAGGGTTCCGATTCGAATCGCCACCTATACTTTTTCTACAGAGATGCTGCCTGACACGCTGACTTACTCCAGCTCTTTATGTTTTTCTTCCCAGATCTGACTTACCTGCTGAGTTACACCAACATTTTGTGTCCGTGTTCACTATGAACATTGAATTATTTAATTTTAGGTAACTTACACTCTCTCTCTCCCCCGCCCACCCCCCCCTCCTGCCCCCCCCCCCCCCCCCCCATGCAGTAAGAGTCAAGAGTCAAGAGTCAATTTAATTGTCATTTGGACCCCTAGAGGTCCAAACGAAATGCCGTTTCTGCAGCCATACATTACACACAAATAGACCCAGACACAACATAATTACATTTTACATAAACATCCATCACATAGCTGTGATGGAAGGCCAAAAAAAACTTATCTCTCCACTGCACTCTCTCCCCCCCGATGTCAGAGTCAAAGTCAAAGCCCCCGGCTGGCGATGGCGATTGTCCCGCGGCCATTGAAGCCACGCCGGGTGGTGCGAGGTCGCACACCGGGTCTTGGTGTTGGAGCCCCCGGTGTGCGCTCGTAAAGTCCCGCGGCCGTTCCAGCCGCGCGGGGCAATGGTGTTAGGCCCCGCTCCAGGAGCTCTTCGACCCCGCAACTCGGGCGGGAGAATTCGCCGTTGCAGGAGCCCCGAAAAGCGGTCTCTCTCCAGGGATCCGCGGGCTCCCGGCGCCGCTGTCCGCAGACCCGCAGCAGCAGCCTCCGACTCAGCAGCAGCAGGCAGCAGCAGCAGCAGCAGCAGCAGCGCTCCTCCACCGCTCCAACCGCTCCGGACTCGGCCAGCCCCGCGACGGCGACGGTGAGTAGCACCTGAGTCCCCGGCTTCTTCCTGTTGGAGGCCGCTCCTCGTTGCGGCCTCAACGACAACGGAAACCCGACGAGAAAAGGTCGGGTCTCCAGTGCAGGGAGAGATTTAAAAAGTTTCCCCCCCCCTCCCACCCCACCCCCATCCCCCCACACACACACCCCAACAAAAAATAACAAAAACTACATTAAAACACAGACAGAAAATAATAAAAACGCGGACAGACTGCAGAGGCCGCTGCTGGCCAGAGCCGCGCCGCCTACCGAGCCGCAGATGGAGGTCTCCAGTCTCCAGTCCCTGCAACCATGTGCGTTTCCTCTGGGTGCTCCGTTTTCCTAACTTAGACGTACAGGTTTTTAGGTTAATTGATTTAGGTAAAAATTGTAAAATGCCCCTGGTGTGTGTAAGATAGTGTTAATGATGTGATCGCTGGTTGGCACAGACTCGGTGGGCCGAAGGGCCTGTTTCTGTGCTGTATCTCTAAAGTAAACTAAAGTAAAGTAAAACTTGTTTTCTAATTGTGTATTTTTACACTAATATCTTGTTTTTTTTGCACTTTTCACTTTCTTGTCAAATTAGTGTGTAACTTATGTACGTATACTTTATGTTTTTGTGTGTTTGTCAGTCTATGTTCCAGTGATGCTGCTTTAAGCATGATCTTCATTGCATCTGTACGTTACAGAACTCGACTTGGCTTGAGCCATCTTTATACTAATCATACCAACTTTGGACTCTTCTGTTTTCATCAACTCCCTTCCAAATTCTACAAACGAGGGGAAATTTACAATGGACAATAAACTACCAACAAGCACGTAGTTGAGAGGAAACCAGCTGGCACAAGAAGAATGTGCGAGGTCAGGATTGAACCCGGATCACTGGTGCTGTAAGATACCAGCCATTTTAGCTGCAGCATGCTTTAAATGACCAGGGAACGTTGAAGCACAAATTTTGAACAATAATCCAAAACCAAAAATGAAAATATTGTAAGTAAAACATGAATTATATTTTCATCTTGAGACTTAATTATCTTCATAATTTTGGAAAAATTAACTCCTTAACCATCCCCCCTATGGGGCTCCACTGAAGATCTTACTCCAATTCAAGAAACCACCTTAACCCACTTTTGATTGAAGGAATAAGCATGGAAACAGGCCCTTTGGCCCACCGAGTCCACACTGACCACTGATTCCCCCTTTCACACTAGTTTTATGTTATACCACTTTTGCATTCACTCCTTACATACTAGGGGCAATTTACAGAGGACAATTAACTCACAAACCTGCACGTCCCTTGGGATTTGGGAGGAATCCGGAGCACCCGGAGGAAATCCACATGGTCTTGGTGGAGGACGTACAAACTCCACACAAAAACATCCGGTGGTCGGGATTGAACCTGGATCTCTGGCGCTGTGAGGTGTCAGATCTACCAGCTGCACCACTGTGCCGCCCATCCTCACCATGACCAGTTATTTAGCAAATCATCGATCTGTGCTGTTACAGCCCTTCATATTTCATCATCTCTTATGTGGTGACTTATCAGATAGCATCTGCAAATGCATTAATTCACTTATAGTAGATCTCACAACTGCTAACATTTCAAATTTTAGATGCACCATTCTGTTATCATTACTGTTACAATGAAGCAACCCAATAGGCCAGAAATTTAAAAAAGTATCTTAAAATGCTGCAATTATTAACACCGATATTATAATTGCTAGAACCTGTAACAATTTCCACGAATTGCCTACTGATACAATGGCTCAATGTCTTCCGCACCCTGGCCAATTTGACCGCACTAAATAAAAATGAATTGGGAAATAATGCAAGTTATTGCAGCATGAACAGTCGTTCTGCTAACAGATTACAGGCTAATTTAAGGTTTGAAAGTTTTGTGATAAATGTTAATCCGTTGAAAAGTGTATTCAAAGCAGTGGCAGAAATTGACATTGTTAAATATTTACAGGGATTGAGCGTGAGAATCACGCATTTGGCCAAATTCTCACGCTCTCACGTGGATCACAAATTTCTCACGCTCTCGTGAGAAATTGTACGGCCTACATTGTTTTCATCCATTGAGGGGCGGATTTCAGGAAAATGGAGCGGCTAAAGCCCCCTAGGCAAATGAAGTCTGAGGCAAGGGACCTGCATTGGAGTGGAGACAATGGAGGGAGGAGTTTGAGCTCCATGTTGATTTGTGCATGGAAGGGAAGGGAAGGAAGGATGACAAGACATGTCAAGTTTATTCATCACATACACATACAAGATTTGCAGTGAAATGAAAAGTGGCAATGCTCACGGACTTTGTGAAAAAAGGCAAACAGCCAAACAAACTACAACAGAATGCAACAGAATCACATATTCTTTTACATATTAAATATTGTGGGCGGAAGGAAAAAGGGAAAAAAACAGCAATTTAAAAAAAAAGTAGTCGAATGGTCCAGTAAATGTTAGTCCCTGGTGAGACAGGAGTTTACTGTCCTAATGGCCTCTGGGAAGAAATTCCTTCACAACATCTCCGTTCTCACAGCATTTGACAATGAGGAAACTGCTCATGTACCTAGTTGGACCACAAGGGAGAGAGCTCTACCAAACGCTAGAGACACGGACGCTGGAGTACAACGCACACGGTTACGCTAGAGCAGGCTCTCGATGCTTATGATCCGCATTGTCAACCCGTGAGGAATGAGACCTTCCACAGGTGTAGATTCTTTACGAGGAGCCAAGAAAGATGGCAGACTTTTGATTCGTTTTTAATAAAACTGAAGCTCTTGGCAGCTCATTGCGGTTTCAGAGAGTTGAAGGATTCACTGATATGTGATAGAATAATATGAGGCATAAGAGATGACATGCTGCAGGAGAGACTTCTCCAAGAAACCTCACTTGACTGAGAAAAGTGTGAAGACATGCCAGGCTTCGGTGCTTGCCAAGGCCAGAGTTGATGTCCTGACAGGTGACCAACGACAAGATGCCTGTGCAGTGAGACAAGAGGGGACAAGGTACCAGCCAACCATACCGTGCTAATATTGCAGATACAATCATGAGAGGAAGAAGGAGAAATGTCCTTCATATGGCCAGGAGTGTTTCAAATGCCACAAGAAAGATCATTTCGCATCACAATACACGGAAAAGCAGGTGCAACAGAAGAACCAGAAGAAAGAAAAGAAAGGGAAAAATCCCTGTGCATGCAGTGGAGGAAGTGGAGAGTTCCAGTGACAGTCAAGAGGATGACATTCACACAATGGAACTGCAACCTGAAGCAGTAAAAGCAGAAAGTGTGCTCAGTGTTGAGGAGACTCAATTCCCAAAGAAAATCTTTACGACCACGATGCAGGAAGAGACGGAAGTAAAATTCCAGGTAGACTGTGGAGCCACATGTAACATCATTCCCAAGATGCATGCAAAGGATATGGGTGAAACCAAGCAAGTATTGTCGATGTACAACAATACGACAGTGGTGCCTCTTGGAATAAAGCAAGGTGAAACTAGTAAACCTAAAGTATGAAAGGAGATACAAAGTAGAGTTTCTAGTCCTGGAGGAAGACTGCATTCCAATCCTGGGAAGCAGGGCAGCCCAGCAGATGGGACTCATATCAGTCTGTAAAGAAACTGAATGGCATTGAATGGCAGTGAAATCTCTCTGAGCAAGGAAAGAATGATGGCTGAGTATGCTGATGTGTTTGAAGGAACAGGTAAATTTGAGGGCAAGTACCGTCTGCAGGCAGATGACAGCGTAATGCCGGTGATCCATCCCCCATGAAGAGTCCTGGTAGCCTTACGGAATAAGCTGAAACAGGAGTTAGACAGACTAACAGAAGCTGAAATAATTGCCCCAGTAGAGACCTACACTCCACGGGTATCCAGCCTTGTGTGTGTAGAAAAGCCCAATGGAAAGTTGAGAGTGTGTTTAGACCCGAGGGATCAGAACAAGGGGCTGAAAAGAAGTGATTACCCAATGGCAATGATCGAAGATGTCCTCACAGACCTGAATGATGCCATGGTCTTTAGCACGTTTGACGTCAAGAATGGGTTTTGTCGTGTGGAACTGGATGATGAGAGTTCTCAGCTTATGACATTTAACACACCGTATGGCAGATATAGAAACCTGAAACTGAACATAGAGAAGGCAAAGCTAAAGGTGAACAAAGTGACTTTCACAGGACATAGTGTCTCTGCTGTAGGGCTGAAACCAGATCCAGGGAAGGTTGAAGCAGCGCTACAGATGCCTAACCCAACGGATATCCAAGGAGTTCAGCGATTTATTGGGTTTGTTAAATACTTGAGCAAATTCCTTCCTGGACTAAGCGACCTATGTGAAGGGTTACGCAAGCTGACACAGATGGATGTAGTTTGGTGGTGGGCACAGGTGCATGACAGGGTGGTGATGGTCACCAGATCAGCTCATCACAGATAATGGGCCACAGTTCACAGCTGAGGGAGCTGAGAGATTTGCTAACAAGTGGCAGTTTGAACATATGACCGCATCACCCCATTATCCACAGAGTGAAAGTTGCAAAGTCATTGGTGAGGAAGGCTAAGGCTGCAGGAGCTGAGCCTTACCTGAGCCTACTGGCTTTTTGCAACACACCAACACCTGGCATGCGTAGCAGTCCAGTACAAAGAATGATGAACAGATGTACCAGGACCATACTACCAACTACTCAGAGGCTGCTCAAACCTGAAATTCAGTAAAAGGTAGGAGCTGAGTTGAGAGCAGCTATAGCCAGACAAGCAGATTACTACGACAGAGGATCGATCCCAAGATCTGATTCCCCTGAAAGCTGATGATCCAGTTCAAGTGGTCCAGAAGCCGACACCAGATGATCCAGAAGCCGACATCAGCCCTGGAGGAAGGCTGCGGTTGTTGGCCGTGTGGCGCAACCCAGATCGTATGAAGTCAGGACCGAGGACGACGTCATCTATCGTCGGACAACGGCGCCATCTGAGGAAGACCAACGAGCCGTTTCATCGCGCTGATGTTAACCTGGATGACCTGGTAATGTCGCCTGAACCGGAGCGAGACAATTGACCTATGAGCCGACCACCAGTCCCCAGGGACCATCAAACCCTGATCACAAGATTGTGTCTGAAAACCACGCTATCTGCAGGGTTATGTGCCCAAATAAGGATAGGGCCTGTACTTGTAGATGATTTTATATTTAAAAGGCTATTAGGTTATGTTTAAAAAGTTACTGTTGTGTTCTCTTATAGTTTGATATACATAGTTTATGTAGAAGTAGTGGTAATGGCCATTTTAAAACTAAATAAATAAATCAATTAATTGATAAATAAAAAGGGGAAGAAATGAGAAACCAGACATGTAGTATTGTTCAAAGTTTAGATAATTTCCAGCACTGAACAGTCGCAGATGCAAGGAATGAGAATTGGGAAGCTACCACGGAAATGGACTGTCAAATGCATTGGGAAATGGACTGTCCACATGTTGGACTCTATGAAATACGATGCCATAGAAGAATGTAATTTATTGCTATACATGTAAAGTGCCTGTACACATGTGTTTTGTAAACAAAGGGGGATGTTATGGGAATAGCGCCATCTGTGGTGCCGTGCCCATCATGTAATAGCCACGATGCTGCTGCCAAGATGGATCCTGAATAACCATATAACCATATAACAATTACAGCACGGAAACAGGCCATCTCGGCCCTACAAGTCCATGCCGACACAACTTTTTCCCCTTAGCCCCACCTGCCTGCACTCATACCATAACCCTCCATTCCCTTCTCATCTATATGCCTATCCAATTTATTTTTAAATGATATCAACGGACCTGCCTCCACCACTTCCACTGGAAGCTCATTCCACACCGCTACCACTCTCTGAGTAAAGAAGTTCCCCCTCATGTTACCCCTAAACTTCTGTCCCTTAATTCTGAAGTCATGACCCAAGGCTCGAGTGTAAAGCCTTTGTTAATTAGTTGTGAAGCTGTAATGGAGCAGTTTACAGTAAGGAAACACAATATTAAAACATCCCAGACATGGCATAAGTGTGTACTTCACAGCTCATCTCAGGTTCCAATTCAACACTAGTCTCATTCAGTGTCAATCGTTTTCCAATAGATGGATGGAATGAATACATCAAGAATAGTTTCTTGTGATGATTGAAGACCAAAGCTTTGATATTTCTTAAATGTAGCCGGAGAGTAAAGATTTTGCATTAGACCTTGTAAGACATTTGTGGCAATTTACAAATGTAGAATATTTCAGCAAAGCTTTAGCTCCTTCGTGTTGAAGGAAACTGTTTGTGCAACAAACACCTCATCTATTTATATTCAATTGCATTCAAAGGGCAGATTATTGCACTGATAGCGTGAATCATTCAGGCCTGTTAAAAATAAAACAAATAAATATATCTCATGAAAAACATTGAATCTGTTCTCAAGCCAATGAATGGTTTCATGCAAAGAGGAAAAAGACACAACAGATGCTATATTACGAGAAATGCATTGAATTACTCAGGATATATCAGATATCACCATGTACATGGGATCCATTCTTCTATATGTTAAATCCTTACACTTACAGCATCTAGATCTGTTCTTTATCATTTGTGGAAAATGTGCCTGTGTGTCTTTACCTAAACCTCACACATTATTGAACTATAATATAAGGAGATAGACACTTCAGCAAATACACAAGACTGCATAATTGGCATTTCTAATAATAATGAATATTTTCTTATCTCAATTTGATTGGGGATATTTGCTTTGAGGGGGAGAGTGAGGAGGGGGAGGAGAGAGATGGGGGGGGGGGGAGGGGGGAGAGGGGAGGGAGGTGGAGGGGAGAGTGGGGGGAGAGAGGGGGAAGAGAGTGTGGGAAGAGGGGTGGGGTGGAGGGAGGGCACAGAGGGGGGGAGGCGGAGAGAGGAAGGGGAGAGGGGGGGGAGGTGGAGGGGAGGGGGAGAGCGGTGGAGGGAGAGGGGGCTAGGGGGGAGAGGGGGGAAAAGGGAGGGAGGGGGAGGGGGGGAGGAGGGGGGGGGGGGGGGGGGGGGAGGGGGGAAGGGGAGGGGGGGGGGGGGGGGGGGGGGGAGGGGGGGGGGGAGGGAGGGAGGGGAGCGGTGGAGGGGGAGGGGGGGGCTGGAGGGGGGAGAGGTGGAGGGGAGAGCGGTGGAGGGGGGAGAGGTGGAGGAGGGGGAGGGGAGGGGGGAGAGGTGGAGGGGGGAGAGCGGTGGAGGGGGAGGGGGACATGGGGGGAGAGGGGGGAAAAGGAAGGGAGGGGAGTGGGGGAGGTGGGAGTGGGGCTGGAGGGGGGAGTGGGGCTGGAGGGAGAGGGGAGGGAGGGGAGTGGGGGGGAGGGGGGAGTGGGGCTGGAGGGGGGAGGGGAGGGTGGGAGCGGGGGGGGGGGGGAGGAGAGGTGGAGGGGGGGAGGTGGAGGGGGGGAGGGGGGAGGGGGGAGAGGGGAGGGGGGGGGGTGGAGGGGGGAGAGGTGGAGGGGGAGGGGTGTGGAGGGGGGAGGGTGGGGGGGGAGGTTGGGGGAGAGGTGGAGGGGGGGAGAGGTGGAGGGGGGAGAGGTGGAGGGGGGGGGGGGTTGTTTGCGGACGGCCGGCCTAGTTCGAGTATTGACACAGTCAGGGACTGCCTATGTTGACAGTTTGCAGGTTGGTGATCATCAAGTTGATGTCTCGCCAACTTTATCGACAGCGCTCGACCTCCTGTGGCGACCACTGTTCGCGGAGCGTGGTCCACGTAGACAGTACGTGCTCGCTCTCCAGGGACGCACGTGTGGGCCCAGAGTAGGGGCTGGGCGGTCGACCACAGACATTCGGCCCACAATGTTGATACTAACCCTATGGAAACCAGTCCTTTGGGCCCACAACACCCATGATAGCTCCCCCCCTCCCCCCAACAGCCCCGCCTGAAGCCGTGTCCCTCCCCAGGCTGCAGGACACTCCCCCCTTAAGCCCCCACCTGAAGCTGACCCCCTCCCTCGGCTGTAGAACGCAACACGAGACGCAACAAGAAAGAATGGACTGAATAAATCTCCTCTTTAACATTTAAATTGTTGTTATATTTTAAGAATTATTCACAATTTAAGCTTTAATAAATGCCTTTTCCACTTGCCGTGCCCGTCAGCTGCAGCTGTGCAGTAATACCTGCGTGTTAACATAGAAACATAGAAAGTAGGTGCGAGAGTAGACCACCAGGTCCGTCGAGCCCGCACCGCCATTCGCTCATGGCTGAACACTAAACAGACACACTTACCACAAACAGTAGACACAAGACACAGAACACAAGACACTACCCTCCCCTTTATACCTCTATCACCCCTCTCCACCCCAAGAACCTCGTGATCTCCTGGGGGAGGCAAAAAACCGGATAAAAACCCAGGTCCAATTCGGGAAAAAAAACCGGGAAATTCCTCTCCGACCCCAATCCAGGCGATCGACACTTGTCCAGGAGATCACTCAGGTCTTACTATACTAACCATACCTAGGTCCATATCCCTGCCCTCTCCCCGTAGCCCCTTATCCCCTTGGCAGCTAAAAAAACATCTATTTTAGTCTTAAATATATTTAAAGTTTCTGCTTCCACTGCTCCCTGGGGCAGTGAATTCCATAAATTAACCACCCTCTGGGTGAAGAAGTTCTTCCTCATCTCAGTTTTAAAAGAGCCCCCCTTATTCTGCAACTATGTGCAGTAAATAGTGTTCTACATCACAATGGGAACCCACTGGGAGGGGGGCTGCTGCTGCGCTGCAGGAGAGGGGGGGGGGGGGGGGGGGGGGGGGGGTTTGAGGGGGGGGGGGCAGCAAGAGAGGGGGGTGGGGGGTGGTCCGGGGGGGGGGGGGGGGGGGGGGGGGGTGTGTGTGGGGGGGGGAGGGAGGGCAAGGGGCAGAGTGGGGGGAGTGAGGGATGAGGGGTGTCGCAACGGGAACCCGTCAGCCGAGCCTGCACAGTTTGGGCTATGAGTGAGTGGTGGAATATTGCGTTGGGGAACCAGCCCTCCCATGTGAGAATGGGCCCCGCTTGGTCTAGTCTATCTTTATTAAAAACAAAATGAAGGGTAGTGTCAAATTTGAAGAAAAAGCACACAATTGCTGAAAGTTGAGTAGCAGCTCAGATTACAAAAGGCAGCAAAGTCTAAAAGATTAACAAAGAAGGAAAAAATGGGATAAATCCAGTCAGAAAAATAAAACAAATCTATAATATTCTGCAGATATTTAAAAATGAAAAGTGTTAATGAGTTAGTAAATAAGCATCGATCATCTATATTACTAAATCTCTGATCTTGACCGCTTTTGGCCGACTGTGCTGCGATTTCCGAGAGAACGGCGCCACCTACGGCCGTCATTTTTGGCCACCTCACTCAGAGCCCCCCTCCGCCATATGAGTGCGGAGGATTTTTTCCGTCAATGTAAAATGAGAGAGATATTAATGTATTTACAAAATTCCCCATTCTCTTTGCTGCCCCCGCTGGCGGCAGGGGGAGGGACTATAAAACCAGGCAGTGTCGTGCCTCACTCAGTCTCTGCCAGACCCAGGAAGCGAGAGGGTCACGGCTCTCTGAGCTGCGAATAACACTGAACGCACGTCTACTCCACGGTGAGTCCCCTCGATGCGGCTGTAAAGTGGCTGCAGCCCCTTTTTACCAAGTTTGTGTTCACAAAATGAATATTGGTTATCGGGTGCCTGCAGCCCAAATGTTGGCCTCGCCTTTTTGACAAGTTAGAGTTAGATAATGCTAAAGATTCCACGACAGATAAACACAATAAGATAATATTACTGAAATTTAAACAATCGAATTTTATCGGCAAGAGTAATAAGACTATTAAAAATTACAAAACAGGGCTCATACAGAGCTATATCACTTTTAAATACAGATCAGAACATTTTAGCAAAGATTTTAGCAAGAAGATTAAGCAAATATATTAGTAAATTGATAAACCCTGATCAAACAGGGTTTATACCAAAAAGATACTCATTTAATAATCTGAGACGTCTGTTTAATATAATGTACTCGCTTAAAGTAGAGGAAGAAGATATATCAATTATTTATTTGGATGCAGAGAAAGCATTTGATCAGGTAGAGTGGCAATACTTATATAAAGTACTACAAAAATTTAATATGGGAGAGAATTTTATAACATGGGTAAAATTATTGTATGATAAACCGATGGCAAGAATTTTAACTAACAAAATGTTATCTCAAAAATGTCAACTATCAAGGGTTATCACCCCTGCTATTTGCCCTTATGATAGAACCCCTGGCCGAAAGTATAAGAATTCATCCGAATATTCAGGGCTATAATACCAGGGACTCAACGAATAAAATCTCATTATATGCAGACGATATACTTTTATATATTACAAAGTCACAAACGAGCATACCAAATTTATTCAATTTAATAGAGGAATTTGGGTCTTTTTCTGGATATAGAATAAACTGGAATAAAAGTGAAATCATGACATTAAAACCTCAAGAACCTACACATTTATTGGTTCCCCTTTAAAATCGCAACAGAAACATTTTAATATTTGGGTATTCAGATTACTAGAAAATATAAAGCATTATTCAACGCTAATTTTATACCTTTATTAAATAAACTTAATACGCTGATTAAATTTTGGAAAACACTTCCTTTATCATTATTAGGTAGAATCAATGCAATAAAAATGATCTTCCCACCACAATTACTATACCTATTTCAGTCTATACCGGTATATATACCAAAATATTTAAAAGAAAAATTAGACTCTAATATTACTAATTTTATTTGGGTCTATAGATCACATAGAATGACAAAAAAACACTTATGTAAATCAAAAGAGGTCGGGGGACTTTCACTTCCGAATTTTATGTATTATTACTGGGCAGTGCATATTAAGAATATAATTTATTGGCTGGATAGTTCTACCCAACAGACAGAAGAAATTAAAATGGAGAAAGAGGATTGTCATCCTTGTAATATAGGAACGATCCTCTTCTCCCCGAAAAAACTGAATAACACAATATATAAGAAGAACCCAATTATATATGGTACAATAAGAATTTGGAAACAAATAAAATTATCTTTAAAATTAATAAATTTATCATTGTTAATGCCAATAGTGAATAACCCTTTATTTAAACCAACTCTTATTGATAAGACATATAACCAATGGGAAAGTCTCGGAATTAGAAGGATCGGGATATGTACGAAATGGGAAACCTACTATTATTCCACCAATTACAATTAAAATTTAAACTGAAAAACAACCAATATGTTAAATATCTTCAGATTTGCGATTTCATGAAAAAATACATACACGGATATCAAAAAATAACTCCTGAATTATTGGAAGAAGCAATGAATATTGAAGCTGACTCACAAAAATTAATATCATATTTATATAATAGTATTCTAAATATCGACCTACCATCGACAGACGTATTTAGAGAAGAGTGGGAACGGGAACTAATGATAAAAATTACGAAGGTTACATGGGAAAAGTACTTGATATATATTCACAAATGTTCAATTAATGTAAGACATAATCTAATTCAATTTAAAATTTTACATAGATTATTTTATTCAAAAACAAGGTTGAACAAATTTTATCCAAATATATCCGCCATTTGTGATAAATGTCTATCCCAAAATGCAACTATAACACACTCCTTAGTTTCCTGCATAAAACTTTATAGATTTTGGAGTGATATTTTCGAAATATTTACAAAATTATTTAAGATAAGAATGGAACCTAATACTGAAATGATTATATTTGGTGTAATGGAAGATGGGAATAAATTGAACGCATCTCAAAATCTATTCCTTAACTATGGTTTAATAATAGCAAAAAAATTAATACTTAAATTTTGGAAAAATACATCAATACCAACGCTTAAAATGTGGATTGCAAGTATGTTGGACACCGCACATCTTGAGGAAATGCGATTCCTCCTAATGGATAAATCAGACCAATTCATAACGAGTTGGTCTCCATTTGTCATCTTTTTGGAATCATATGGTGCAACACAATTGTAAAAAATAACAGTTTCAGGACCGGACGAGGGTTGGTCAAGATCATAAATAATGATCGCCTTACTTTTTTTGTTTTATTCTCTTTTTTCTATTTTCTTTTTCTCAACTTTCTTCACTCATCCGTCTTTTTTCTTTTTCTTCACACCATATATATCTCACATCTTTCTATCCTTTACTATCTAATCTATTTTTCTTATTCTAATCTTTCTTTAATATAAAAAAATGGAAGCTGTACATAAAATGTATTATGAAAATATACATTAGGCACTTTGGTGCCATATGATTGTACTTACTTCTAATAAAATAAATTAAAAAAAGCAAAGAATTTTGGTTGTCGGGTGGCTGCAGCCCAATTGTTTGCCTTGGCTTGGCTTTTAAAATAATTGCAACAGTTGGATGCCTGCCCAAGCATCCATACGGCCCACAATGTCTATACTAGCCCTCTGGAAACCAGTACCTTCAGCCCACAACACCCATACTAGCGCAACAGCACCCCCCACTGGCGAGCAGTAATGGAATTGGTGGAGAGGTGGGATATTGCGTTGGTGACCAGCCCTCCCGTGTGATGCTGGGACCCAACGGGTCCCACTTAGTCTAGTTAATAATAGAAGCAAGAACATGGCAAATGAATGAAACAAGATATTATATACCAGCCTTCATTACAAGTAATTCAAAAATATGGTTATCAGCCAGGAATTAAAAAGGAGTGAGGAATGCCAGAATATTACAGATACCAGGGATGTGGCAATTAGACAGTTATTGGAGCTGTGGGCTGATAAGTCTGTACGCATTAATGGACCTCATATGAGAGTCTCAAGAAAGTGCTGGTGAGATAGTTGATGTGGAGAAGATGTTTTCTCTTTTGGAAGAACCTAGAACTGGGTTCTGACAATTAAGGTGCGGAAATTCTGAAATAAATACAGAACAAAGAGGAAGCAAAGAGTAGGAGTAAACGGGTCCTTTTCAGAATGGCAGGCAGTGACTAGTGGGGTACTGCAAGGCTCAGTGCTGGGACCCAGCTATTTACGATATATATTAATGATTTGGATGAGGGAATTGAATGCAACATCTCCAAGTTTGTGGATGACACGAAGCTGGGGGTCAGTGTTAGCTGTGTGGAGGAGGCTAGGAGGCTGCAAGGTGACTTGGATAGGCTGGGTGATTGGGCAAATGCATGGCAGATGCAGTATTTTTATTTATTTATTTATTTATTAAAAAAAAATTTTTTATTAGAAGTACACACCACATAAATCTTATTACATTTGTTGTACCACTTCATTTTTCGAGCTTTAAAAAAGGTAGAAATAAAAGAAGTAAGGAAAGTGAGCAAGAATCGTGAAGGTGCAGGAAAAGAAAGTCCCTTAGGGAAGAAGTTAGAGAAGGAAGTAAAGAAAGGAAATAGACCCTAGAAAGAAAAGGAGAAACAATCGCTCTATTGTAACACAAAACTCTGCAAAAAAGGATATACCAACCGTTTTTGTTTTTGTGTTTTTTTTACCCCCCATTACCAGATCCTGGTATCATTTATATTTTAAATTACTATTGCACCTTATGCTTGTAATAGTTCCATAAATGCAGACCACGTCTTTTGGAAGTGATCTGCTTTGCCTGCTAGGAGGAGTCTCATCTCTTCCAGATGTAATGTTTCGAAATCCACATTTTTATTGTTGGTATTGGAAAATTTTTCCAAAATTTCAATATGAGCTTTTTTCCCATTATTAGCCCGTAAATTTTGAAACACGTTTAGTTCGGGGTTACCTTTCCGATATTCCAAAAATGATCCATTCTGCTTTTGGTTCATGTTTTATTTTAATTAACTTTGTGAAGATTTCAAATATTTTGTTCCAGAATTTTTGGATTTTTATACAAAAAACAAAAGAGTGCGCTATGGTAGCTTCTTGTGACTGACATTTATCACAAATGGGTGAGACATTGGGGAAAAGTTTATTTATTTTAGTTTTTGAATAATATAGTCTATGTAATGTTTTATATTGAATTAGAGTATGTCGTACGTTGATCGAGCATTTATGCACATATAGTAAGTGTTTATCCCAGCTCTCTTTTGAAATTTTTATAGCTAGTTCTTGTTCCCAGTCTCTTCTAATACCATCGGTTGTAGGTATTTCTATATTTAAAATAATGTTATATAAGTATGATATTAGATTTGCTGATTCAGCCTTTGTCTTCATGGCTTCATCCAATAAGTCTGGGGGCATGTTATGATAGTCTTTTGTGTATTTTTTCAGATAGTCACGGATTTGAAGATATTTAAAATATTGATTATTTTTCAAATTATATTTCAGTTGTAATTGTTGAAATGATAATAATTTTCCTAATTCATACAAGTCTCCGAGCGTTTTAATTCCCATTCTTCCCCATTGTGTAAATTATTTATCTATAATTGAAGGTTTAAACAATGGGTCATTGACTATTGGCATTAAAAGAGATAGATTTCTTAATTTTAGATTCTGTTTTATTTGTTTCCAAGTTCTAATTGTACTATGTATCATTGGATTTTTATTATAATTTTTGTTATTCAGATTCATTGGTGAGAGGAGAGTCGCTCCTGTATTACACGGAGCGCAGTCCTCTCTCTCCATTACAATCGAGTCCACCTGCTGGGCAGAGTTGTCCAGCAAGTGAATCATATTTTTAATATTTACTGCCCAATTATAGTACATAAAGTTAGGGCGCTAGACCACCCATCTATTTTGGTTTACTAAGGTGTGCTCTTTGTATTCTGTGGGATTTATAATCCCATATAAAATTTGTAATGTCTGAGTCTAGTTTTTTGAAAAACGTTTTTGGAAGATATATAGGTATTGATTGAAATAAATATAAGATTTGTGGTAAAAAGATCATTTTTATAGCATTTAAAGACATCGGGAGCGTTTTTCAGAATTTGATTAGATTATTTAATTTTTATTAAGTAAGGGGCTATAATTGGCGTTAAACATAGCGTGATAGTTTCTAGTAATTTCAATTCCTAAATATTTGAATTTAACTGGCTATTTTAAAGGGGAATTTCAAGAGATGTGTTGAGTCTTTCGGTTTTATCGACATAATTTCACTTTGCTAGGATGCTAGGAGGCTGCAAGGTGACTTGGATAGGCTGGGTGAGTGGGCAAATGCATGGCAGATGCAGTATAATGTGGATAAATGTGAGGTTATCCACTTTGGTGGCAAAAACAGGAAAGTAGACTATTATCTGAATGGTGGCCAATTAGGAAAGGGGGAAATGCAACGAGACCTGGGTGTCATGGTACACCAGTCATTAAAAGTAGGCATGCTGGTGCAACAGGAATGAAGAAGACACATGGTATGTTAGCATTCATAGCAAAAGGATTTGAGTATAGGACCAGGGATGTTCTACTGCAGTTGTACAGGGTCTTGGTGAGACCACACGTGGAGTATTGCGTACGGTTTTGGTCTCCAAATCTGAGGAAAGACATTCTTGCCATAGAGAGAGTACAGAGAAGGTTCACCAGACTGATTCCTGGGATGTCAGGACTTTCATATGAAGAAAGACTGGATAGACTCGGTTTGTACTTGCTAGAATTTAGAAGATTGAGGGGGGATCTTATAGAAACTTACAAAATTCTTAAGGGGTTGGACAGGCTAGACGCAGGAAGATTGTTCCCGATGTTGGGGAAGTCCAGAACAAGGGGTCACAGTTTAAGGATAAGGGGGAAATCTTTTAGGACCGAGATGAGGAAAACATTTTTCACACAGAGAGTGGTGAATCTGTGGAATTGTCTGCCGCAGAAGGTAGTTGAGGCCAGTTCATTGGCTATATTTAAGAGGGGGTTAGATGTGGCCCTTGTGGCTAAGGGGATCAGGGGGTATGGAGAGAAGGCAGATACAGGATACTGAGTTGGATGATCAGCCATGATCATATTGAATGGCGGTGCAGGCTCGAAGGGCCGAATGGCCTACTCCTGCACCTATTTTCTATGTTTCTATGTAACATGCTACGAAACAATAGGTTAGGCAGCATCCATGGCAAGAGAATTTGAGTTAAGGTTAAAATTAATATTAATCTTAAGCAACATGTCTGTTTTTATCTTGTTACTTTCCAAGATTCTCTCGATTCAAGCAAAGATCATTTGGAACATAATTCATTTGGAACTTTTGTAATAAAAAATGGAAGAAAAAGAAAGCAGGGAGCCAGAGCAAATCAGCATAATACCTGCCAATTGGAAATGTTGGAAGCTTTTTTAAAATATGTTGTAACAAGGCATGTAGAGAAAATTAATGTAGTCAGGCAAAGCCAACATGGATCCGAGAAAGAAAAAATACAATCGACCAGTTTATTGAAGTTCCTTAAACGAGTAACATGTGCTTGGATAAAAAAGGATAAAAAGGAATTGGCAGAGATACTGTAAATTTCAAGAAGACATTTGGTTAGGATGCACAACTATTGAGGACATTTAAGATACTGAAATGAAAAGAAAATTGACTGGCTAACTGGAAGTAAAGACATCAACTAATAATTTTTCTCCTTGGCAAGATGGAATGAATGCAGAATTAAAGGACGTACCTTTAGAAAGGAGATGAGGAAGAATTTCTTTAGCCGGATTGTGGTGAATCTGTGGAATTCATTGGCACATCTTTGGTTATTTTTAAGGTGGAGATTGGCAGATACTGTTTTCATTCTATGTGACTGTATGATTCCATGATTTGTACGCTCCATTTCAAAGACAATTATTGGCAGTGAAAGGCCATCAATTAACCATATCCTCTCTTTCACAGATATGAAAAGAATCAAATTTTGATTTGAAAAGAATGGAAATGTTGCTGAACTTTTAACCATGAAGATTCACTCTACATACTTAATGCACAAAAGGGCACAAAGTGTTCGAGTAAAGGGGCTGTCCCACTTGGGAGACCTAATACGGGAGTTAAGATCTCCTAGGACCATGTGTTGACCATGCTGCGAGTTTGAGTCAAGGGCAAACTCACACATTAGGTCGCCCAAGTGGGAGAGCCCCGTAACTCAGCAGGTCAGGCAGCATCTCTGGAGAACATAGATAGGTGACATTTCGGGTCAAGACCCTTCTTCAGACTGTAAGTCACCTGTTTCTATATAATTAATACATAATGTAAGGGTGAATATTTTAGCCTGTTTAAAGTATAATTTATGTTGTTTTATATATTGCTTCGGACTGACAAAACACATTATGACATTCAGTTGAAATGCTTTAGTCATTACCATTTGTCTAAATTCTGACAATATAATTTAAGTTCCATATCAGCTAAGATTTTGTTTTCTTTTAACTTGCCAATTATAATCTTCAGCCACTATTACAGTTACATTGCCGATACATAATAGTTTGGGATTCAGACAAAAATCTCTAACAGAATAAACCACAGAAACAAGAATGCTGAACACTGTTTTAGATGCTTACCGAATAGTCATCAGAAGAAAACCTCTGCAACCAATGCACACTCAATTTCCATATATTTCAGAGTTGTGCTTTAGAAGTAAAGACTATAGATCTAGTGATATGTGTCATAAAACGGTTCAGGTTTTATAAATAATATAATAACCACATCCGTTTGACCATATCTTGAAATATGTTGTCATGGTTGCATGCAAACTGGTGTGAAAAACTTCATGAGATTGTTATCTGTGATGAGGAACTTGGGGGGAACTTGGAGGAGTTTGGGAGTAGAGACAAAGACCCACCTGACCATTGAAGTAAATATGATCGTTGTGGCAAGTCTCTTTATAATGTTCACAGAATGTAGTGAGACACAGCAAATATGTATCCCAGTAGAGGCAGAGCAACATACAAGTTGTTAGATGTTGAGACTCTGGGTGTGGTGGGATATTAAACGACCCAGTGTGCCACTGGGATTGTTGCATTGTTGAGGAGGAAATGTACCAACATAGCAGGGAAGGCAACAAGTCCAGTTGGGTTTGATGTTGAAAGGGTGTTTAAAGTAAGAAGGAGGATGTGGAATGAGGAAGGGTCAGGGGCAGGCGGAAATGAAACAACTAGCTGTTGCAAGCAGCTCAGGCCCTTCTGATTCCACCATCACTGATGCGTATTTTAAAAATTACTTTGTTAGTGCAGTAAGTGTGAAAATGCACACCTTCGGATTCAGGGACAGTGTCCTCCCAGTTGTTATCCGATAAATGAATCGTCCTATCAACAACTAGAGCGTGGTCTTTAACTCACTGAAGACCTTTGGACTACCTTTAACCAGAGATAGACACAAAATGCTGGAGTAACTCAGTGGGACAGGCAGCATCTCTGGATAGAAGGAATGAGACATCGGACTTTACTGAACATTTTACTGCACTAAATGCTATTCCCTCTATCACATATCTATACACCATGGATGGCTTGATTGTATCATGTACAGTCTTTCTCCTAGACTGCTTAGCATACTATAAAAACTTTTCATTATACCTCAGTACATGTCACAGATTTCATGGTTCTATTGAAAGTAGCCATATCTAGAACTTGCACACCTAGGTATTTTATACATTAGCTGAACCAAAATCCATCTAGGCAGATGGCAGCATGCTCTAAGCATGGACATTTGTAAATGCAAGGAACTGCAGATGTCGGTTTACGAAAATATCCCCACACAAAGCACTGGCATAACTCAGCGGGTCTGACAGCACCTCTGGGTGGCACAGATCAGGACCCCTCTTCAGACTGATTGCAGTGGGTCTATGCAGTATGACTATGCAGATTGCAGTATGTATTGTTTAGTATGGCTGTATGGCCATTTGAATATCGCTGTACATTTCTTTCTTTCTTTTAAAATCTTTTTATTGTTTTTTCCCCCAAAAAACAAAAATAAAACATAAAAAACAGAGCAAAAAGAATAATGATAAACATAACAATGGCATTGATACATAGAGATCAGGATTACATTAATGGTACACAAAAAAGCTGGAGAAACTCAGCGGGTGCAGCAGCATCTATGGAGCGAAGGAAATAGGCAATGTTTCGGGCCGAAACCTAATATGAGTCCAGTGTCAAAATACACAATGAATATAGACCTCCCGTCTCTATGTAAATATAGTTAAATCTTTAAAAGGAAACTTATAAATGTAAAAAAAATCTTTAAAAGGAAACTTATAAATGTAAAAAAAAGAAAAATTAATAATAATAAAATAAGAATAAAAATAAAATAAATAAATAAACAAAACAAAGCAAAACCGAATCTGAACTGAGAATTTCAACAATTTAAGTCTGTTTGTCGTCAAGTCCATTCCACCCTATAGAGGTAAAATAATTTTTATAACAGTTAAAGAGGGAGCAATTTATGTTGTGTGAAATGTTCAATAAATGTTGCCCAAGGCTTATCAAATTTAACCAAGGTTTCAACAATGTTGACTGTACCTTAATTGGTACGCCTGAAGATAGATGACCTTTGAAACCTTTGAAACATTTGAGCACGGAAATAGGCCCTTCGGCCCACCGAGTCCATGCAATCCCCGCACACTAGCGCTGTCCTACACATTAGGGACAATTTACAATTTCACCAAAGCCAATTAAACTAAAACCTGTGAAGGGAGGAACTGCAGATGCTGGTTTAAACTGAAGATAGGCTCAAAATGCTGGAGGAGCTCGGTGGGACAGGCAGCATCTCTGGAGAGAAGGAATGGGTGACGTTCCGGGTCGAGACCCTTCTTCAGACTGAGTCAGGGGAGGGAGAGATACAGAGATAAGGAAGTGTAAGGTGTGAGACCAAGACATCAAAGGGGGTGGAGATGAAGGAAAATCTAGAATAGATCATTGTTAGCTGGGGAAGGTAACAACTAAACAAACAGAGATAAAATGTAATCAGATGACTGTGTGAGTCAGATATTGGTGAGACCAAGTGTAGGCTCGGCAATCGTTTCACTAAACACCTCCGCTCAGCCTGCCTAAACCTTTTCTACATTTTCCTTCATCTCCACTGATGTCTTGTTCTCACACCTTACACTTCCTTATCTCTGTATCTCCTCTCCCCTGATTCTCAGTCTGAAGAAGGGTCCCGACACGAAACATCACCCATTGCTTCTCTCCAGAGATGCTGCCTGTCCTGCTGAGTTATTCTAGCATTTTGTATCCAAATGACAAGCCTGCGTGTCTTTGGAGTGTGGGAGGAAACTGGAGCACCCGGAGAAAGCCCATGTGGGCACAGGGAGAAGGTACAAACTCCATACAGATAGCACCCGTAGTTAAGATCAAACCTGGGTCTCTGGCGCTGTAAGTCAGCAACTCTACCGCTGTGCCACTGTTGCTCACTAAACATTTTAGTGCTTTAGTTAAGGCAATAGTAGTGACATTTTAATACCATATTCAAAGGAATGGCATGGTGTTTAAAGGATTATGTTGGTGAATCAGGAAACCCAACAGAGGTGCTGTTTATAAATGGTGAGAGCAAAATAAGCGAAACATAAAAAATTGCACAGTTGAGAAAATAAATAAATGTCCTTTCCACCAGAGTTGCATGTATTCCATGATTGCTACCGGCAAAGGAGTAGAGAGCCCAACATTGGCTCTAGCCCGAGTGGGAGGAGAGTTAGAAGTGAGTCAGAGGGGAAAAGCAGTTTAAAACTGAGGAATTTAGTTTGTAAATTGGTAAATTAGGCAATTTATCAGTCAATATAAGCAAGACGGCAGTGGCCTTGTGAGTAAAGTGTCAGTCTTTGGCTCGAGAGTCTTTGGAGAGGAGGCTACGCATAAAGCTTGAGAGAACGGAACATGGTGAACACATGTCGGGGCAGATGAGACAGTGTGAGGCTTGCAGAATGTGGGAGCCCAGGGACATGGATGGAATCTCTGGCTGCTACAACTGTGGCAAGTGCGTCCAGCTTCAGCTCCTGAAGGACCGTGTTGGGGCACTGGAGAAGCAGCTGGATGACCTCAGGGGCATCCGGGAAAACAAGAGTTTCCTGGACAGGACCTACAGTGAGGTAGTCACGCCGAGGTCACAGGAAGAACCAAGGTGTGTGATGGAGAGATAGGGTGGGAATCGTGGAGTGCAGGAGACTCATGTGGCCGTGCCTAATGAAACCAGGTACAACCTCTTGGGAGACGATGTTTCCAGTCCGAGCGGCAGACACGTCAGTGGCTCCAATCCTAGAGATGGGACTCGACCAGCGAGACTGACATCGGTCAGAGCCATAGTGGTGGGGGACTCCATTGTCCGAGGAGCAGACAGGAGATTCTGTGGCGGCAGACGAGATGCGAGGATGGTCTGTTGCCTCCCTGGTGCAAGGGTTCAGGATGTCACGAGCCGAACTCTGAACATCCTCGAGAGAGAGAGAGAGAGAGAGAAGGTGAACAGCCGGCAGTAGTTGTGTACGTCAGCACAAACAACATCGGGAAGAAGAGGAAGGAGGTTCTCCAACGTGACTTCAGAGAGTTGGGAAGAAGACTGAAATGCCGGACATCTAGGGTGGTTATCTCTGGATTGCTTCCAGTACCTCGTGCTAGTGAGGACAGGGACAGGGAGATAGGGGATCTGAATGTGTGGCTGAGGGGCTGGTGCAGGGAGCATAGATTTAGATTTATAGACCACTGGGATCTCTTCTGGGGTAGGGGTGACCAGTACAAAAGGGACGGGTTACACCTTAACTGGAGGGGGACTGACATTCTGGCAGGCAGGTTTGCTAGGGCTACGTGTGGGTTTAAACTAAATAGTGGGGGGGAGGGATTGACACATTGGGAGTATAAAGATGGAGTTGAAGGGGAAGTGACTACAGGAAAAATTACAAAAGATTCTCGAATTAATGGGAAGAAAAGCTTGAGAATGGACAACAGAGTAAGGTCAGGGCCAATTGCGAGGGGGAAGTGAATACGGAGGTCAAAGTACTGTATATAAATGCCTGAGGTATAAGGAATAAAGTGGACGAGCTTGAGGCTCAGTTAGAAACTGGCAAGTATGATGTTGTGGGAATTACTGAGACCTGGCTGCAAGAGGGACAGGGCTGGGAACTGAATATTCAAGGGTATACCTCCTATCGAAAAGGCAGAGAGGTGGACAGAGGGGGTGGGGCTGCCCTGTTGGTGAGGAATGAAATTCAGTCCCTTTAAAGGGGTGACATTGAAACGGGAGATGTGGAGTCAGTATGGATAGAACTAAGGAATTGTAAGGGTAAAAAGACCCTAATGGGACTAATCTACAGGCCCCCAAACAGTAGCCTGGACATAGGGCGCAATTTGAATCAGGAGTTAAAATTGGCATGTAGTAAAAGTAATGCTGTGGTTGTTATGGGAGATTTCAACATGCAGGTAGACTGGGAAAATCAGGTTGGTACTGGACCCCATGAAAGGCTTTGTAGTGCCTTTGTGATGGATTCTTAGAGCAGCTTGTATTGGAGCCTACCAGGGAGAAGGCAATTCTGGATTTAGTGTTAATGTAATGAACCGGATTTGATAAAGGACCTTGAGGTTAATGAACCATTAGGAGGCAGTGACCATAACATGGTCAGGTTTAATCTACAATTGGAGAGGGAGAAGAGTAGATTGGATGTGTCAGTGTTGCAGTTGAATAAAGGGGACTATGAGGGAGGAGCTGGCCAAAGTTGACTGGAAAGATACACTAGCAGGGATGACAGTGGAACAACTATGGCAGGTGTTTCTAGGAATAATACAGAAGGTGCATGATCAGTTCATTCCTAGGAGGAAGAAAGATTCCAAGGGGAGAAAGGGCTGACCATGGCTGACAAGGGACGTCAGGGACAGTATAAAAATTAAAGCAAAGAAGTACAACGTAGAAAAGTTGAGCGGGAAGCAAGAGAATTGGGTGATGTTTAAATAACAACAGAAGATAACCAAAAAGACAATACGGGGAGAAAAGAAGAAGTACGAAGGTAAGCTAGCCAAGAATATAAAGCAGGATAGTAAAAGCTTCTTTAGGTGTGGCAGGAAAGCAGATTACTATCTAAATGGCATCGTTGGGAAAAGGAGAAGTACAACGGGATCTGGGGGTCCTTGTACATAAGTCTATGAAAGTAAGCATGCAGGTACAGCAGGCAGTGAAGAAAGCGAATGGCATGTTGGCCTTTATAACAAGAGGAATCGAATATAGGAGCAAAGAGGTCCTTCTGCAGTTGTACAGAGCCCCAGTGAGACCACACCTGGAGGATTGTGTGCAGTTTTGGTTCCCTAATTTGATGAAGGACATTCTTGCTATTGAGGGAGTGCAGCGTAGGTTCACCAGGTTAATTCCCAGTACGGCAGGACTGTCATATGCTGAGAGAATGGAACAGCTGGGCTTGTACACTCTGGAGTTTAGAATGATGAGAGGGGATCTCATTGAAACATATAAGATTGTTAAGGGCTTGGACATACTAGAGGCAGGAAACATGTTCCTGATGTTGAGGGAGTCCAGAACCAGGGGCCACAGTTTAAGAATAAGGGGTAAGCCATTTAGAACGGAGACGAGGAAACACTTTTTCTCACAGAGAGTCTGTGGAATTCTCTGCCTCAAGGGACGGTGGAGGCCGGCTCTCTGAATGCTTTCAAGAGAGAGCTAGATAGGGCTCTTAAAGATAGCGGAATCAGGGGATATGGGGTGAAGGTAGGAACGGGGTACTGATTGGGAATGATCAGCCATGATCACATTGAATGGTGGTGTTGGCTCGAAGGGCCAATTGGCCTACTCCTGCACCTATTGTCTCAGATTCAGATTCAGATTCAATTTTAATTGTCATTGTCAGTGTACAGTACAGAGACAACGAAATGCCCTATAGAACTTACAATGTAAAATTAATACAAGTACCTTCACCGGAAATATTGATTACTGTTTTGTCATGCAATAAGTTCATTGCTACACACAATCTTAATGCATTGCACTAATTTGTTATCACGTGGCAATAAGATGGACAAAATAATTTATCGGAAATGGCACTTCTGACCTATTTTATCATAGAAACATAGAAACATAGAAATTAGGTGCAGGAGTAGGTCATTCGGCCCTTCGAGCCTGCACCGCCATTCAATATGATCATGGCTGATCATCCAACTCAGTATCCCGTACCTGCCTTCTCTCCATACCCCCTGATCCCCTTAGCCACAAGAGCCACATCTAACTCCCTCTTAAATATAGCCAATGAACTGGCCTCAACTACCCTCTGTGGCAGAAAGTTCCAGAGATTCACCACTCTCTGCGTGAAAAAAGTTCTTCTCATCTCGGTTTTAAAGGATTTCCCCTTTATCCTTAAGCTGTGACCCCTTGTCCTGGACTTCCCTAACATCGGGAACAATCTTCCTACATCTAGCCTGTCCAACCCCTTAAGAATTTTGTAAGTTTCTATAAGATCCCCTCTCAATCTTCTAAATTCTAGAGAGTATAAACCAAGTCTATCCAGTCTTTATTACCTTAACCCTTTTTGCCACCAAAATGGATAACCTCACATTTATCCACATTATGCTGCATCTGCCAAACATTTGCCCACTCACCCAGCCTATCCAAGTCACCCTGCAGTCTCCTAGCATCCTCCTCACAGCTAACACTGCCCCCCAGCTTAGTGTCATCCGCAAACTTGGAGATATTGCCTTCAATTCCTTCATCCAGATCATTAATATATATTGTAAATAGCTGGGGTCCCAGTACTGAGCCTTGGGGTACCCCACTAGTCACTGCCTGCCATTGTGAAAAGGACCCGTTTACTCCTACTCTTTGCTTCCTGTTTGCCAGCCAGTTCTCTATCCACATCAATACTGAACCCCCAATGCCTTGTGCTTTAAGTTTGTATACTAATCTCTTATGTGGGACCTTGTCGAAAGCCTTCTGGAAGTCCAGATACACCACATCCACTGGTTCTCCCCTATCCACGCTACTAGTTACATCCTCGAAAAATTCTATAAGATTCGTCAGACATGATTTACCTTTCGTAAATCCATGCTGACTTTGTCCAATGATTTCACCACTTTCCAAATGTGCTGCTATCCCATCTTTAATAACTGACTCTAGCAGTTTCCCCACTACCGATGTTAGACTAACTGGTCTGTAATTCCCCATTTTCTCTCTCCCTCCCTTCTTAAAAAGTGGGGTTACGTTTGCTACCCGCCAATCTTCAGGAACTACTCCAGAATCTAAAGAGTTTTGAAAGATTATTACTAATGCATCCACTATTTCTGGAGCTACTTCCTTAAGTACATGATCAGTGGATCAACAAAGTACATACTAAGCACTGGCTTAAGACTAGATCATTGCATGACATATACATTGTTTTTTTAGCCCCACATTCCTGCATTTGAATTACACTGGCAAACCAGACTGAATAGTTGCAAGTTACTTGACACAGAAGCACAGTGGACTTGGTAAAATGAGTGGAGTTATTTATTTTAATGTTTAAATAATAAGGGAAAGTAACACTTAAGTTCGTGAGCTATTGCTATCGATCATCGTTCGCTGATTATATAAATAGCAAAACCTTTAATACTGATAGTATCTCGACCACTGATAGTATCTCGACCTACATTCTAACAGCAATCTTGGAAGCTAACATCTTCTGCACTTAGAGTCCTTTTTCATATCTTTCTTGTTACCAATATAGCTTTGCCCCAGATGTATCGGTCCACTGGGCTCTCTAATTCAGTATTAGAAATTCGATAAAGTGAATATTTAATTAGATTTGGGCCACACAGTGATGCAGCAGGTAGAGCTGCTGCCTTACAGCATCAGAGACTCGGGTTCAATCCTGACCACGGCTGCCATCTGTACGAGTTGCACAATCTCCCTGTGACCTGCATGAGTTTCCCCGTGGTCTCTGGTTTCCTCCCACACTCTGAAGACGCATATAGGTTTTTGGGTTAATTGGCTTGGTAAAATTGTAAATTGTCTAGTGTGTAGAATAGTGTTAATGTTCGGGGATCACTGGTCAGTACGGGTTAGGTGGGCGGAAGGGCCTGTTTCCACACTGTATCTCTGAATGAAACTAAACAAAACTTTATTTTTCTTCTGTCCATTCTTCAACACAGATATCAAGCAAAGGCTGAAGTCTTGCATGACTTTCTAAAATATCTCTATTCTCTCAGGTTTCAATTGATTCAACTCCTTTGAACTATCACAGTTTCATCCATAGCAAGTTAACACATTGGCTACAGTGCTGTTAATTAGCTGGACGGCCTGAATTTTCAATTTCAACTGCTTCATGTCACCTTCATCAATGACATTGCCTTCATTATTGCCTTCTTTCCAATTCACTTTATATTCCTCATAAGCTGCATCTGTCGCCACCTTCATGGACCTAATATATGTTTCCTTTTTCTTTCTGACCAAGTTTACAGTCTTCTTGGTCCCTGCGCTCCCTGTGCCTTGACGTCTTTATCCTTCCTCTAACATACCGATCCTGCACTTTGATCAGCTGGCCTTTAAACAACTCCGCACATGTCCACTGTGGACTTGCCCAATAACAACTGCTCCCAGTCTACCCCTCCCTAGCTCCTAATGACATTGTAATTTCCTTTGTCCAAATTAAGTACCTTCTCCCAACATCCAGACCTGCCCCCATTCAAAACAATCTTAACATGTATGAAGATAGACACAAAATGCTGGAGTAACTCAGCGGGACAGGCAGCATCTCTGGAGAGAAGTTTTGGGTCGAGACCCTTCTTCAGACTGATGTCAGGGGAGTGGGTGGGCCAGAGATAAAATGTAGTTAAAGACAGTAGTCGGAGTGGGAGAACTGGAAAGGGAGAGGGGATGGAAAGAGAGGGCTATTTGAAGCTACCCAAGCGAAATATGGTGCTGTTCCTCCAATTTGCACTGGGCCTCACTTTGACAATGGAGGAGGCCCAGGACAGAGGTCAGATTGGGAATGGGAGGGGGAGTTAAAGTCCTGAGTAAGTGGAAGATCAGGTAGATTAAGGTGGACTGAGCGGAGGTGTTCATCGAAAGGACTGCCGAGCCTGCGCTTGGTCTCGCCGATGTACAGAATTTGACACCTGGAACAGCAGATACAGTAGATGAGATTGGAGGAGGTGCGTAAACTCTGCATCACCTGAAAAGACTGTCGGGGTCCTTGGATGGAGTTGATGGGGTAGGTAAAGGGACAGGTGTTGCATCTCCTGCGGTTGCTGGGGAAAGTACCTGGTTTGGGTGGGAAGGGACGAATGGACCAGGGAGTTTTGGAGAAAGCAGAAAGGGGTGGAGATGGGAAGATGCGGCCAGTAGTGGGGTAATGTTGGAAGTGGCGAAAATGTTGGAGGATTATATGTAGCAATGTTACAAAATTTTGAGATTTAAAAAATCAAGTCTTTAATTTATCCCATCAGACAAAGCATAAAAAGAAGTTTAATTTGACACCTGATTCACTTTCATATCTTCAGTATTAAAAATGTTATGGCCATTTGCATACTCGGAAATTGGCAGCTTGTTCCCGATTTCTTTTTCATTGATTTAACACAAAAGCTGTGATCGAGAACATTTAAAGGCCGATAACTTTCTTAAAATTTAAGAGAACTGAAAGAATTTTTCAATTATTCTAGATTGAAGCATTCTGAAACAAATATGAAACAATCTTACTTACATGACTTGAAATTAAAGCATATGATTAGTTAGTTACCTAATTGTAGCTAATTACAAAATTCAATTACTAGATCTAAACATCTATCCATTTCTTAAGAATAGATTAATATTTTTAAATAGCCTAAGTGTCCAAATAACATTCACACAATAATTCAGAATATAACATAATTTTTAAATCTCATTGTCATGGGTTTATAGGCCAAATGGAAGGAAATTAATGTTTAATACCTGTAAATTAATGGCCATTTAAATCAGCTTGCGAGTGGGATTTTCTGGAACGGGACCATTTGGAACGTTCAGGCTGCAGTGAATTTAGTCCCCATATCGGCAGCAAATACACTGCTGGTTCTTCGGGGGGGAAAAATCACCATTTTGCAACTTAAAATGTGAATTAAATACATCTTAAGAAACACTTTTATACATAAAAATAAACCACTTTTACCTGGTCCTCCATAAAATCCGTCCCAGTTGTTGGCGTTGACGGCTTCAGAAGCTGCTTTTAAAATCATTGCTAAATGATTCTTTAGCAACATCTTGCACTCGAACAAATATAATTCAGGACCAGGTGGGAAAAAGCCCCGTTTTAACCCCGCCCCCCCCCCTCAAACGCGCCAAAATCGCGCACACGGCCAGTGGCAGAATTGCAGCGCCGCTGAAGGTAAGTTTTGTAACATACCTATTATATGCAGTCATTACCTGAACATACTGTTACTCGATACCCCATCTGTTACACCATGCATTTTCTCTTCCCTTTGCTATGACAGCTGGTTTTCTTCCTTCATTTCTTCTCTCACCCCCCATACATTTACACACTTTTATTCTTTGTACCCACATTGTAACCACATGGTAACGTACGCCTTCACTCATCAGTGCATCTTATGTTTTATTCATAATTAGCTCCTACTCCTTTTTTAACTGAGTTACCCTTTATCTGTGGCTTTCACATAAATAATCTTGAACTCTGTTACAAATATCTTAGTCCAGTAATAAAATCTCTAACTTCCAAGAGTTCAGTTTAGTTTATTGTCACGTGTACAGAGGTACAGTGGACAGCTTTTGTTGCATGCTATCCAGTCAGCAGAAAGACAATACATGATTACAAACCAGCCATTTGCAATGATAAGGGAATAACGTTTAGTGCAAGGTAAAGCCAGCAAAGTCCGATCAAGGATAGTCCAAGGGTCTCCAAAGAGGTAGATGGTAGTTCAGCATTGCTCGCTGGTTGTGGTTGGATGATTCCTGTTATTCCCCATCTTGTTTTTGCATGCCGTTCTCTATACAATCTATTCCCTCTGGTTAATTAATATTCAATTTCTTGCTATCCAGCTCGGCTCTTTTCTTTCAATTATCAGTGTTGTCAATTGATCATCACACTTTATTTCTTGATTTTACACTACATAAATATTGAGTTAATACATGGGTTTTATTGATCTACGTACTTTGGCTTGCATTATCATGGTCTGTTTTAACTGGAATAACTAATCACATTTGTTGTATTGTTGCATTTAATGAGCTTGAAAAGGTGCAGCAAGTAAAAATGTTATTTATTTGGCCTGGCACATGACAATTAAACACTCTTGACTTTATTGATTGTTGGGAGAGTGGGCTTTCAGTGCAAATACAGATTAAGCAGATTGAGTCTGTACTCCTCTGTACTCCTTTGCATTAGCGAAGGAGAGATGGTTTCAGTGCAGGAAGGAACTGCAGATGCTGGTTTACACCAAAGATAGACACAAAATGCTTGAGTAACTCAACGGGTCAGGCAGCATCTCTGAAGAAAAGGAATAGGTGATGTTTTGGGTCAAGACCCTTTCTCAGACTGAGAGACAGGGGAGAGGGAAACTAGAGTTATGAAAAGGTACAGAGCCAGCACCGATAACCAAGGAAAGGTGGAGTCCACAGTGGTCCACTGTTGGTGTGGAAGAGGTGAAACCGGAGGAATATGAACAATTAAACTAGCAGGACCATTAGAGTGTGGAAGGGATGGGGGAGAGATGGAATGCAAGTCTTCCCTAGTCAGGAATTCGAATAGTCTGAAAAGACAATTTTGCCAAGTCAGACATATAAATAATTTATTTATCAATAGGACAAGATGAATCTTTGGAATTTTCTACTCAAAAATACTGTGGATGCTCAGTCACTGAGCATAGTCCAGAAGGGTCAATAGATTTTTGAATATTAAAGGATTCAAAAGATATGAAGTTGATGCAGCAACATGGCACATCAGCCATGAACTTGTTGAATCAAATAGCATGCATAAGAAGCCAAGTTAGCAATCTCCTGCATCTTGTTAAAACACTATTCTGTAACAGCAACAATATTTAATGTCAAGATATATCAGAAATACCTTTCCATAAGTCTACACCTTTGCAACATTATTCAATTCAATGATACATGACACTATTTATTTATATGGCACAGTTATGGGTCCTGATCCTATGGTTTTCTGATATTCTCAATACACGGGTGAGGTACGTGTTGCTCAATATCTTGCTTTACTTTTACTGTTCCTTTTTCGGACAATTTGCATAAGTACATAAGTCGAAATAACAATTATTGATAGTTTTCTTCCTTAAAGATGCAAATAATTTCTGTGAAAACAAATCTTTTATAATAAAGGTGCACATTTGGGACTTCATAAGATGCCTTATCAGATAGATATGTGGAACATGATGTTGTGCATTAATCATCCTGTGGTTTTATCTCTTGCTCTCAGTAAAGGTTGGCGGTGGCTGCTCTTGCTTGGAGCTGACATACTGTAGGTGGAAAGTGGTTACCTTTTCTGATATTTGTTGATTTGGGGACTGATGTAGATATATAAGACCTGGTCACAAATGTTATTGACTCATGTGTCCTTTGACTCATTTCATACAAAGTTATTTTGTACATTGCAGGTTTGTGTGTTTGACTCTCACTCTAGAGTGGGTGGACAAACATTCCCACAGAAGTTTTGCTATTTTGGATGATTTATTAATGTACATATCGAAACACAAATGCCATGGCAGTATTTGCAAGTAGACCACGTAGGTTTTCTCCAGTGCTATGGTCAACGTACGCCACCAGTTGATATCAGTGAGATATCATTTCATGTTATGAGCACGCTACTGCTTGTGAAGGTTTGCTTCGCTCTATAAGAACAAAATACCACAAGAAGTAGAAGTACAAAGAGACCTTTTGAACTCTGCAATTTGATAAGATTATGGCTGTTATTCTACCTCGACACTATTTTCCTGCACTAGCCCACATCCTTTTTCATTTATTTTAGGATATCTTGAATATACTAAGCAATTATGCTTCCACAGCTCTTCTATATAGAGTTACAGGATCTCACTCTTTGTTGGAGGATGGTATATTGCAGTGGGTAGCAGGTTGGCAGATGACCTCTCTCTCCTGCAGATATTGAGTGTAAAGGCCTGTCCTCTCTTATGGCTCACTAAAAATGATGACAATGACATTGAGTTCCCTCAAACTGTGCAAAGCGCAACTGTTTTCTGCTTGCTGCAACCTGATTGAGGTTTGTGTATGCTTGGTTCGGGTGTATGATTGTGGTCAGTTGATCAACCTCCCATTACTTCTGATGATTACCTACATGCCTGTGGAAAATTTGTTGAAGTTGAGATGCAATATTGTGGCAAGGAGAATTGAGAAATGTGTTGGGGTAACACCAGGCTTCACTAAGAAGTATTCCAGTATAAAGCTGTTGATTTAATACCACAGATAGCATGTTATGGTAGGGCAAGAATAAGACAGAATTTGAGGAAGGTATTCCACAGTTCCTATTAGTTGAAGGCACATTCATCTCAAACAAACACATTAATTCAATAGCACAAAGAGGTCAACTCCATAAAGATAATTATTACATTCTGTTCCTTGAAACCTCATTTATTGCTGCAACATTAATGTGGGACTGGAGACACCATGAACTGCAGATGCTGGAATCTTGAGTAAAACATAAAGTGCTGAAGTAACTCAGTGGGTCAGGTAGTGTCAGTGGAACATGCATGAGGGGCCATATAGCAATCTCCTGTGGTAATATCTTAGGTTCAATACTCTTGCATAATAGCAACAATATTTAAGTACTAAGACTTATCAGAAAAGCATTTATATAAGCCCATACATTTATAACATTGCACTATTTGTTTATGCTACACAGATATGAGCGCTGGTCGTGTGGTATTTTGATACGTGTAGATTTCTGATCATCTGATTTTCTAGTACATTTTGTCAAGTAATGTACTTGCAGAATTACATCATTAAAATAGTAATTCTCATAATTGTTTTATTTGAAGATGCAAATCTTTTTCCCTGGGAAGGTGTTACATATGTCAGGTACCTCCGGGCTCAGAAGCACCATGGGTCCAGTGGAAGCCACTCAACCGCCTGAGAACAGGAACAGGGCGATCAAAAGCTACCATGGCCAGATGGGGCCATGAAACTGGCCAAACCACCTGTGAATGTGGAGAAGAGGAGATACAATGCAGCACTGCCTTGTCTGCCCCCTACTGCACAACCAGTGCAGCCCAAAGGATCTTGCAGTGTTCAATAAAAACACAAAGGACTGTGTAAAGGAATGGGAAACTGTCATATAACCAACCAGCTTCAAAGACACGAAAAGAAGAAGAAGAAGGGAGAGGGTGGAGGAGGGGAAGATTTGTGGGGAGGTGGAGAGAGACAAGCGACCAGCACAGGCAGTTTTCTGCTGCCAGGAAATTCTGTCTCTTTGGGGCAGTGTCCAAAAGCTTGGGCGAAGAGATCGGTTTTAAGGACATTTTATGAAAGCTGAAAAACCTGGAACGGTACATGGGTTTTTAAGAAGGTTCTGTGTAGGAAGGAACTGCAGATGTTGGTTTAAACCGAAGATAGGTGCAAGCAGCTAGAATAAAGTGAGTCAGGCAGCATCTCTGGAGAAAAGGAAAGGGTAACGTTTCGGGTCGAGACCCTTCTTCAGACCATATATAGTCCTTTTCTCCAGAGATGCTGCCTGGCCCGTTCAGTTACTCAAGTTTTTTCTGTCTATCTTAAGAAGGTTATATCTTTGCTCCTTCTTTATAGAGGAGGTTTTACTGTCACAAAGTGAGAGAGAAACATTTCCAGCATTTTCTGATTTTGTTTCAACTTCCCAACAGTTTTACTTTGCTTTTTTATTTGTTTGACAATCTAAAGTGTAATGTAAAATAACAATTGTGCTGCATCCCCTGTGCCTCTCCCTTCACTGGCATTCCCTATGGATCGGATAATCTGCATTGTTGACAATTCATTATAAAAGATTCATTGGATATTTCCCCCCTAGTTTTGTGCCTGTTTTATGCTGCTTTAATAACTGTGGAATCAGTAATGCTCGTCAGACAATATCATGGTGCCACGGTAAAACAAAGAATCGCAAGTGGTAAAGTAATGAATGAAAGGGGAAACATCATTTGTAGTTGGTGGGATTTTGAGTGAGCTAAAACTCTTTCAGTTCCTCATCAGAGCATGTTTAGTTTTAGTTTCAAGATACAGTATGGAAACAGGCCCTTCTCCCTACCGTGTGTAGAAAGGAACTATAGATGCTGGTTTATATTGAAGATGGAAGTTGTAGTAACTCAGCGGGTCAGGCAGCATCTCTGGAGAATAAGGATGGTGATATTACGGGTCGGAACCCTTCGTCAGACTCGAGTCTACACTGAGCATTGGGCACTCATTAATACTACATCTCTACGTTATCCCACTTTCTGCTCCACACCTTACACACGAGAGGCACCTTTTTCCTACAAAAACCCGCGCGTCTTTAGGATGTGAGCGGAAACTGGAGCACCCGGAGGAAACCCACGCCGTCACAGGGAGAATGTGTAAAGTCCCGACAGACAGCACCCGAGGTCAGGATCGAACCCAGGGCTCTGGTGCTGTGTGACAACCGCTCTACTGGCTAAGCCACTGCGCCACCCAAAGTTTCTTAGCCACCAGGAAAGAGTAGTGTAGGGAGGGGGGGAGAGGTGGGGATGGAGAGCAGGTGGCATTGTGGGGAGGGACAGACTAAAGTGGGACAATAACAATGAAGGAATGGGTGATGTTTCTGGTTCAGTCTCGATCCGAAACATCACTCATTCCTTCTCTCAGGAGACGCTGCCTATCCCATTGCGTTACTCCAGTGTCTATATCTAGTTTAGTTTTGTTTAATTTAGAGATACAGCGTGGAAAAGGCCCTCTGGCCCATCGAATCAATGCTGATCATCGATTACCCATAAACTAGTTCTATCCTACACACTGGCAACAATTTACAAACGCTGATTAACCTACAAACATGTACATCTTTAGAGTGTGGGAGGAAACCGGACCACCCGTACAAAACCCACCAGTCACGGGCAGACTGCACTTGCAGTAAGGATCAAAGCCAGGTCCCTGGAACTGAAAGGCAGCAACTTTACCACTGCACCACCATGCCACTTCCTTCGGGATTCCCACCCCCTTCAATTTTTCCACCTGGACCTTCTTATTTGTCCTGGCCAACAGGAATGAAGCTCTTATTACCGCATAATTCGACCGTTCCAATGGCAGTATTTTCCTCACAACAGTTGAAGGAATCTGGATCTTGTGTTTGAGCAGACCCAGCCCTCCAGCTCAATTTCTAGTGTGTAACAATTTTTTTGTTATCTCACGGGAGACAACGCCCTATACACACATGACTGCTTGCCCCATCACCCCGCAAATAGGATCATAAAATCTGCGGACGATACAACTGTGGTGGGGCTTATCTCAAATGGGAACGAGGTCGCCTATAGAGAGGAGGTGCACAGACTTTCTGAGTGGTGTGCTCACAACAATCTCTCTCTGAACACTAAAAACACAAAGGAGATCATAACTGATTTCAGGCGACATAGAGCGGAGCTCAGGCCACTGGAGATAGGGGGCGAGGAGATGGACAGGGTGCCTAGTTCTAAATTTCTGGGGATCAGCATCAGTGAGGATCTTAAATAGTCTGTGAACTCTGCTGTAGTTGTAAAAAAGGCGCAACAGAGACTTTACTTGCCCAGAACACTGAGGAAGGCCCATCTGTCTGCTAAACTGCTGGAGTCTTTCTACCGCTGTTCGGGAGAAAGCATACTGACTTACTGCATAACTGCCTGGTTTGCGAACTGTTCAGCAGCTGACAGAGCAGCTCTCCAGAGGGTGATAAAAACTGCCCAGGGTATCATTGGACTCCCCCTGCCCCCTCTGGGGGACATTTACCACTCCAGATGCCGCAGCAGGACCTGTAATATCGTGAAAGACATTACACATCCTTGTCACCACCTTTTCACACTGCTGCCCTCAGGAAAAAGGTACAGGTCGCTAAAGTCACGCACTGCCAGACTCAAGAACAGCTTTTACCCATCAGCAATCTTGGAACTGAACTCTGTCTCGGGAGGGGGTTTTGGGGAAGGAGGGGGGGGGGGGAGACAGTGTTAATTTATGTAAATGTGAATCCATGGGTGGGTTTGGGGAGGGAGTGTAAAAAATATGAGTATGTGAATGTTTGAAGTTCTTTTAAATGGAGAGACACAGTAATCTTGTTGTATGTGACACATATCTTGTATTGTATTGTATTCTTGTATTCAAATTTTATTGTCGTTGCCTCACTTTGAGACAACGAAATGAATTTCCCGTACAGCAGTATCGTTAAAAAAAATCACAAGAAAAATAATAAAAATAAATAATAAATAAATAATAAAACATATTAAAAAAATAAAATTGAAATTAAATTAAAAATTTAACAAAAGCACAAACACAGAAAGTCCACAACACAACATAACATATATGGCACCAAGGTGAGGAAGGCACCATAGTCCAGCCAGCCTCCCCTCCGTGTCCATCCGTAGTCGGGGCCTTCCAAGCACCCGCAGTCGCCGCCCCGGGTGGCCCGATGTTCAGGCCCTCACGCCGGGCTGGTGGAACGCCGACGCCGAACCCCGACGGTGAGCAGCCTCCTCCTCAGCGGCCCGGACCTTCTGATCAGCCGCTTCCCGCTGCCGGAGTCCGCAGCTCCTGAGTCCACAGGCCGAGCTGGGCAGAGTCGCAGGACCCCGCGCTGTCCATCAGCGCCGCCCGCGTTGGGAGCTCTGCAAACCGCAGCTCCATGATGTTGGTGCAGCAGGTCCAGCACTCCGGGCTCCAGACGGCGACCCCCGGTAAGGCATCGCCAGCCCCGCGATGTTCCAGCGCTGTCCCGCCGCTGCTGGAGCTCCGGTCGATCCCGGCAGGAAAGGCCGCGCCAATCCAGGTAGGTAGGCCGCTGTGGGGGGGGGGGGGGAGGACGCGACTCGAATAATAGTCGCGTCCTCACCAGGAAGCGGCTGAAGGACGGTATCCCCTGCACCGTGCCCTCTTCCCCCACATAAAAACACAAAAAAAACACAAAAAAATACACTTTTAACATAACTAAATAAACAAAAAAAACAAAAAGATACCGGGCTGTAGGTGGAGGCTGCTGGCACCAGCACCACCGGAAGTACAAGTGGCTACAAGTGACACATGCAATGACAATAAAGCATTCTGATTCTGAGATGGAGGGTTTCCTTCACTGCCTTGACCTTTCAGACAGGTGTGATGTGCCCTTTAATAGCTGGTGGGATACAGAATGGACTGATGATGATCTCCAGTCAATCACTCCGTAGATAAAGTGCAAAAAAATTGCAAATGCTACAATGAGGCACATTGGAATTGAATTGAATAACCTTTAATAATCCTTTACAGGAAATTACAGTGCTACAACAGCTTCAAGACAGACATAACACCACACATTTCCACAGATAGCTTCAATACTTAATAAGTTAAAATACAATGAATGAATACTAAAAAAAATCCAAAATTATTTTTGTGCATTATAAAACCTTATAGCAGCTGGTATACAAGACTTCCTATATCTCTCCGTTTTGCACATTGGTGCAATCAGTCTCTGACTGAAGATGCTGCTCTTGATCACCTTCAGGGCGTGGAGTGGGTGAGTGGGGTTGGTCATTATTGAACCTAGTTTGTTCAGAGTTCTGGCCTCTGCCACCTGCTGGACCGTTAGTTACTCTGCCCCAACCACTGAGCCGGCCTTCCTGATCAGCTTGTCCAGTCTGTTTTTGTCCGCTGTGCAGGCGCCTTTTCCCCAACAGGCCACAGCAAAAAACAGAGCACTGGCCACCACTGAATGGTAGACACTGCACAGTAGGGGTTGACAGATATTAAATGACCTTAGCCTCCTTAAAAAATACAGTCGACTTTGTCCCTTCCTGTACACCGCCTCCATATGAGTCTTCCAGTCCAGCTCACTGTCAAGCTGCACACCAAGGTACCTGTGGTTGGCGACCACCTCCACCTCAGTGCCCCTGATGGTGATTGGTGTTGGTTGAGTCCTCCTCCTCCCCCTCCTGAAATCCACAACTATCTCCTTCGTTTTTATGGTGTTGAGATGGAGGTTATTGTGTGCACTCCACTCCACAAAGTTGTTAATTGTGTCTCTATACTCCTCCTCATTGCCCCCTTTGATGAGGCCGACAACAGCTGTGTCATCTGAAAATTTCTGCAAAAAGCAGCTGTTGGTGTTATATTGACAATCCGCTGTGTAGATGGTAAACAGGAATGGAGCCAGCACAGTTCCTTGTGGAGCCCCTGTGCTGCTCATGATGGTGCTTGAGACATTGTTCTGTAGGCGCACGTACTGTGGTCTGAGGAAAAGGTAATCCAAACACCACAGTACCATTAATGGATCCACCTTCATCTTCTCCATCTTCTCCCCTAGCAGTCGGGGCTGAATTGTGTTAAAGGCGCTTGAGAAGTCAAAGAATGTAATTCTTACAGATGCATCAGGGATGTCCAGATGTGTGTACGCCCTCTGCAGCATGTAAATAAGGGCATCATCGACACTGATGTTGGGCTGATATGCAAACTGTAAAGGATCCATTTGAGTTGACACACTAGTCCTGATGTAGGAGAGGACAAGTCTCTCAAATGTCTTCATAATATGTGAGGTGAGCGCTACTGGTCTGTAGTCATTGTGGTGAGTGGGATGGGTCTTCTTTGGGACAGGTACCAGGCAAGATGTTTTCCACAGCCTTGGGACCTTCTGTAGATGCAAGCTCAGGTTGAACAGGTGTGTTAGAATACCACACAGCTCTGAAGAGCAAGTCTTCAGTAGCCTTGGGCTGATGTCATCGGGCCCCACTGCTTTCCCTGGCTTCAGTCTGTCCAGCATCATCTTGACCTGCGCAGTATGAAGAGTCATAGGTAGGGCTGGTGGTGTAGTAGTAGGTGGGAAGGGGGGACCCCGTGCAGGTGACATCTCAGGAGTGTTGGAGAGAGGGAGGGGAGATGGTGAGGAAGCATGAACGGTCAGCAGACCAGGTGGGGGAGGCTGGGATGGTGTGGGGCAGTCAAATCTGTTGAAAAATCTGTTCAGATCATCAGCCAGACTCTGTTCGCCATCAGGCAGTGTACCGCCCTTCTGCTTCATGCCTGTGATCTTTTTCATTCCAGCCCATACCTGCTTCACTCCATCTTGCTGCAGCTGTCGTTCCAGTTTGAGCCTATATGCTTCTTTCCCCTCCTTAATCCTCACCTTCAGTTCCTTTTGAAGTTCTTTGATTTTATTCTGTCGCCCTCCCTGAAAGCCTTTTTCTTCTCATTTAGTAAGGCCTTCAGGCTGCTGGTAATCCATGGTTTGTTATTAGGGTAGCAACGAATTACCCTGGATGGCATGATGTCATCATAACAGAAATTGATGTAATGGGTAATGCATTCTGTTAGGCCGTCAATGTCTTCCCCATACTCCTCACAGAACACATCCCAATCTGTTGTCTCAAAACAGCACCTTAGGGCTTCATCAGCCTCAGGATACCAGTCTCTTGATGTTCTGGTGGTGACAGGCAGCCCCTTGGCAGCTGGGGTGTAGGAGGGAGAGAGATGTAGCATGTTGTGGTCTGATCGACCAAGAGGGGGCAGTGCAGTACATTTGTATGCATTTTTCACATTTGCATACAAGAGATCCAGCGTTTTATCACCTGTAGTTGTACAATCAATAAACTGTTTAAAAGTGGGCAAATTAATATTCTCCAGTTTTGACACCTTAAAAGAATACACAGGAAGATCATGAATACATCCTTAGCATATGGAAGGTCCGTTCAGTGGGGAAGAAGTTGTTCTTGAATCTGTTGGCATCTTCTGTCTGACGGGAGAGAGGAGAAGAGAGAATGAGCGGGGTGTGAGTGGTCCTTGATTAGGTTAGTTGCTTCCCACACAGTGGGAGTTGTAGATGGAGTTGATTGGGAGAGTTGGTACGGGGGAACTGATTAGTGTGATGTTCTAAGCTGGGTATCATCAGTGTATTCTTTTAAGGTGTCAAAACTGGAGAATATTAATTCAGTAATAAGAAAACCAGGCAGTTATACAGTACAGGCAGCTAACACCTACAAACCCACAAACATTGGCCAGCTTCATATCCTGGCATGCAATGAGAAAATAAGGGACTTTTGAATAAGTGTTAAACAAACTGTTAAAACCGTCTGTAAGCTGAAGGAAATGAACTGTTTCCGTTCACGAAAGCCTGTGCTGTGGCTTTCCACAAGAATTAGACAGGGAAGTACCAACCTTGGCTCCACAAAGTCTGGATTCAACCCCAAAAGCCTATGGAACTATGAATGTTTGGGTCATTACTGAAGTGAAACCCTTTTATATGCCCAAAAAAGGTTGTTAAATCTGGAATATTTTCCATCAAAAATTTCTTGTGCTATAATGGTTAAATATCCAACAGAATGGTAGTTCATTAATCTGGCCTACTTGTCCATCATCATTAAAATTATAGATACATTTCATGAGAGAGCAAACATTGGAGTTAGTAACATGAGGCATTTTGCCATTGACATCTCAAAACTAAAATAAATGGAGATTGTTAGACAATAATAAATTCTGTTGTGTAGTAATTTATTAAAATACAGTTGACCATTGTTCAACATTTACCCCATTGGTCGACTTAGTGGAGATACTTCTCCACCAGTGGTCACTTTTTGTGCTTTGTGATAAAGAATGAATTGTGACAGAATATATATTTTTTGTTTAGTTCAGAGATACAGCGTGGAAACAGACCTTACAGTCCACAGAGTCACACTGACCATGATCCCTGCCCACTTGCTCTCTCCTACACACACTAGGGAACATTTTACATTCATACCAAGCCAATTAATCTACAAACCTATACGTCTTTGAAGTGTGAGAGGAAATCGCACTTCACAGAGATAGGTTGAATAAGTTAGGTCTTTATTCTCTGGAGCGCAGAAGGTTAAGGGGGGACTTGATAGAGGTCTTTAAAATGATGAGAGGGATAGACAGAGTTGATGTGGACCAGCTTTTCCCTTTGAGAATAGGGAAGATTCAAACAAGAGGATATGACTTCAGAATTAAGGGACAAATGTTTAGGGGTAACATGAGGGGGAACTTCTTTACTCAGAGAGTGGTAGCGGTGTGGAATGAGCTTCCAGTGGAAGTGGTGGAGGCAGATTCATTGGTATCATTTAAAAATAAATTGGATAGGCATATAGATGAGAAGGGAATGGAGGGTTATGGTATGAGTGCAGGCAGGTGGGACTAAGGGAAAAAAGTTGTTCGGCACGGACTTGTAGGGCCGAGATGGCCTGTTTCCTTGCTGTAATTGTTATATGGTTATATCTCGGAGAAAACCCATGCAGGTCACGGGGAGAATGTACAAGCTCCGTACAGACAAGTACCCGTAGTCAGGATAGAACCCTGGTCTCTGGCGCTGTAAGGTAACAACTCTACTGCTGCGCCACTCTGCTGCCTTATTAATCCATTCATGTTCCTTGATGTTAATAAAATGTATGAAAAAATAATCAAGGCTGTGAAAATGAAAAATATAATTGTGTGGGTTTTTTTCAGGGTTGACATTATGAATGGAAGGAAAACACGGAATTTGGGTTAGTTTTGATCCTATTTATAGATTCATGGAATTATAATGTTACATATCAACCAAGTTAGCTATCTAAGTTAATTCCATTTGGCCCAAATCTCTCAAAACAGCCACACCAATATCTACAAATAGCGAAGATGGTTATCAAAAATTACTTTTTTTTTTTTTTTTTTTTTATTTTATTTTTATTAGAAGTACGGTAAATTACAATCCTACATAACACATATATCTTAATACATTTTTTGTACCGCTTCATTTTTTTTGAGCTTTAAGAAAAAGGTAGAAGTAAGGAAAGTAAAGAAAGTGCAAGAGAGTCGTGAAGTGCAAGAGTGTTGGGAAAAGAAAGCCCCTTAGGAAAGAAGTTAGAGAAGGAAGTAAAGTGAGAAAATAGACCCTAGAAAAGAAAGAAAGAGAAAATAGAAACAATCGCTCTATTATAACATTAAACTCCGCAGAAAGGGGACTACCAACCAAGTCTGTTTTTGTTGTTTTACCTCCCGTTACCAGGTCCTGACTATTGCACCTCATACTTGTAATAGGTCCAGAAACATAGACCACGTCTTTTGGAATTGGTCTGCTTTACCGGCTAGGAGGAATCTCATCTCTTCCAGATGTAATGTTTCAAACATATTTGATATCCACATTTTTATTGTTGGTGTCGGCGCATTTTTCCAGAATTTAAGTATAAGCTTTTTTCCCATTATTAGCCCGTAATTAAATAAATTCTTCTGAAACACGTTTAATTCAGGGTTACCTTCCGATATTCCGAAGATAATCCATTCTGGTTTTGGTACCAGTTTTATTTTGATCAATTTTGAAAAAATATCAAATATTTCATACCAGAATTTTTGGATTTTTGTACAAAAAACAAAAGAGTGCGCTATGGTAGCTTCTTGACACAGGCATTTATCACAGATTGGTGAAACATTAGGGAAGATTTTATTTAATTTAGTTTTTGAATAGTATAATCTATGTAATGTTTTAAATTGGATGAGCGTATGTCGTACGTTGATCGAACATTTATGCACCTGTAGTAAATGATTATCCCATGTCTCTTTTGAGATTTTTATAGCTAATTCTTGTTCCCAATCTTTTCTAATTCCATCTGTTGTGGGTATTTCTATGTTTAAAATGATATTATATAGGTACGATATTAAATTAGCTGATTCCGCCTTGGTCTTCATTGCTTCATCCAATAAGTCGGAAGGCATATTATGATAGTCTTTTGTGTGTTTTTTCAGATAATCACAAATTTGAAGATATTTAAAATATTGGTTATTTTTCAAATTATATTTCAGTTGTAGTTGTTGAAATGATAGTAAATTCCCCAATTCATACAGATCTTCGAGCGTTTTAATTCCCATTCTTTCCCATTGTATAAATGATTTGTCTATGATTGATGGTTTAAACGATGGATTATTGACTATTGGTATTAAAAGAGATAGGTTTCTTAATTTTAAATTCTGTTTTATTTGTTTCCATGTTCTTATTGTGTTATGTATAATTGGATTTTTATTGTAATTTTTATTATTCAAATTTATTGGTGAGAGGATGGTCGCTCCTATATTACTCGGGAAGCAGTCCCCTTTTTCCATTACCATCCAGTCCGCCTGCTGTGCAGAATTGTCCAGCAGGTGAATCATATTTTTAATATTTACTGCCCAATTATAATACATAAAATTAGGGAGCGCTAGACCCCCCAGCTCTTTTCGTTTATTAAGGTGTGCTATTTGTATTCTATGGGATTTATAATCCCATATAAAATTTGTAATGTCTGAGTCCAATTTTTTGAAAAACTTTTTTGGGAGATATATAGGTATTGATTGAAATAGGTATAGAATTTGTGGTAAGAAAACCATTTTAATAGCATTTATTCTGCCTATTAAGGACATCGGAAGTGTTTTCCAGAATTTAATCAGATTATTCAATTTCTTGAGTAAGGGATTATAATTGGCTTTAAACATATCCTGGTAATTTCTAGTAATTTCAATTCCCAAATATTTGAATTTTTCTGTAGCTATTTTAAAGGGAAATTTCCGAAGATGTGTTGAGTCTTTTGGTTTTATCGACATAATTTCACTTTTGTTCCAATTTATTCTATATCCCGAAAAGGATCCAAAGTCCTCAATTACATTTAATATGTTTGGTATACTAATTTGCGGTTTTGTGATGTACAGTAGTACATCATCGGCATATAGGGATATTTTATTCTTTGAGTATTTTGTATTATAACCATAAATATCCGGATGTGTTCTTATTTTTTCAGCAAGGGGTTCAATTATCAAAGCAAATAAAAGCGGTGATAATGAGCATCCTTGTCTATTGCCCCTTGATAGTTCAAATTTCGAGGATAAAATATTATTAGTTAATATTCTAGCCGTAGGTTTGTTATATAATAGTTTTATCCATGCGATAAAGTTTTCTCCCAATTGGAATTTTTGCAATACTTTAATCATATAATCCCATTCTACTTGATCAAAAGCTTTTTCTGCGTCCAGTGAGATAATAGATAACTCTTGGTCGTGAGATTTATGTGAGTGCATTATGTTAAGCAAACGTCTCAAATTATTGAATGAGTGTCTCTTAGGTATAAATCCTGTTTGATCTCCATTTATTAATCTACTAACGTACCTGCTTAGTCTACTGGCTAGTGTTTTCGCTATTATTTTTTGATCCGTATTTAACAAAGCAATAGCTCTATATGAGCCTGGTTCTTCTATGTTTTTATCTTTTTTAAGTATTAATGTGATCGTTGATTCTGCTAATGTTTCGGGTAAGCTTTGCTCTTTAAAAGCGTATGTATACATTTTCTGTAATCGTGGGGTAACTATATCGTAAAAGGCTTTATAGAATTCACTACTGAATCCGTCTGGTCCTGGTGTTTTGCCATTCTTTAGTGTTTTTATTGTGTCTTCTATCTCCTTAGAAGTAATTGTTGCTCCCAATTCCTCTTGTTCCCTCAATTCTAATTTTGGAAGGTTACAATTTTCCAGAAATTCTGAAACTTTATTATTATCTATTGACGTTTTGGATGTATATAGATTTTCGTAAAATTGAGCGAATCTTTTATTGATATCCTTGGGTAATGTTAATAATTCCCCACTATCTGATTTAATCTTTAGTATTGCATTCTCTTTTTCCCGTTTTTTCAACTGGCGTGCTAAGAGTTTGTGGGGTTTGTCCCCGAATTCAAAGTGTTCTTGTTTTGTAACTTGGAATAATGTTATAACTTTCTCTGACAATAATTTATTCAGCTTGAATTTCAATAATAGGATTTTATTATGTTTATCCATAGTTGGATCTTTAGCATTATCTATATCTAATTGTTTTATTTGTTCTTCTAAATGTCTTTGTTCTTTCTTATTCTTTTTATTTTGATAAGCTTGAAATGAAATAATGACTCCTCAAATAAATGCTTTAAAGGATTCCCATAATAGCGTGGGGGATATATCTGGTGTATCATTTATCTCAAAGAATAAGTCCATCTGTTTTTTCAGATATATACTCCCTTGTGGGTCTTTTAAAAGTTGCGAATTAAACCTCCAGAACGATTTATTCATAGACATTCCTTCTAATTTTAAAACAAAGGTTAAAGGAGAGTGGTCTGAAATCGCATTAATGTGGTATTTAGGATTCATAGTGTGTGTAATTAATTTTATATCCACAAGAAAATAGTCTGTCCGTGAATATGTTTTATGCACCGTTGAATAGAACGAGTAGTCCCTTCCCGTCGGATTTGCAATCCTCCATACATCTGCTATATTTGTGTTTACCATATATGTATGTAAGAGTTCACTGGTTTTAGATTTCATATTACCTTTTTGTTTTTGCATCGATTTATCTAAATAAGGGTCTAAAACACAGTTGAAGTCTCCTCCAATTATAACATTTTGATAATTAAATTCTGCAATTATATTCAGAATTTTATTAAAAAATTGAGGGTTATCAAAGTTGGGCGCATATATATTTACCAGCGTAATTGGCGTATTATTGATCTCTCCTGCTACTATAAGATATCTCCCTTCCTTATCTGAAATAGTATTCTTTGATTTAAATGGAATTCCTTTACGGAAAATAATTGCAGTACCTCTAGATTTAGAAGTGAATGAAGAGTGAAATGTTTGGCCTATCCAGTTAGCCCTCAATCTCGTCTGATCTTGATGTTTAAGATGCGTTTCCTGTAGGAACGAAATGTCCGTGTTGTATGCTTTCAACTGAGCTAGTATCTTGCCCCTTTTAATAGGTTCATTAATACCCCTTATATTCCAACTACATAGTGTGACTCCTCCCATTTTCCTTTGATTGTCGTCATACATTTTTACCAATTTTAATGACCGTACTTATTATGGTGCATCCATACCTCAGGACTCTGGTTATTTTGGAAGCATTTATATTATAGACTTTCTTGGTAGTTCCCCTCTGCGATTGTCCTTGAAAAAAAAACACATAAATGTGACATATTGTGATAAAAAAAAAAAGTATATAGAATAAATGTACGGCCCACTCGTCAAAAATTACAGCAGGATTTTAATCAGTTGGGTATGTGGCTGTTGTAAGATTAATCAGCATTTAACACGCATGGGTCATTTGGCCCTTCGAACCAGCTAAGAAGGCTTTTGGTACATTTCTCCGTCATCAGGCAGGGTATTGAGTGCAAAAGTAATGCCCCTGTCCCACTTAGGAAACCTGAACGGAAACCTCTGGAGACTTTGCGCCCCACCCAAGCTTTCCGTGCGGTTCCCGGAGGTTTTTGTCAGTCTCCTTACCTACTTCCACACCTGCAACCTCCGGCAACTACCTGCAACCTCCGGGAACCTCACGGAAACCTTGGGTGTGGCGCAAAGTTTCCAGAGGTTTCCGTTCAGGTTTCCTAAGTGGGACAGGGGCGTTGGAATATTAAATCAGTTGAACAAGATGTTGGTATTGTGATCAGTTTTGGTCACCCTGCTATAAGAAGGATGTCATTAAGCTGGAAACAGTGCGGAGAAGATTTACAAGGATGTTGCCAGGGCTTGAGGGTCTGAACTATAGGGAGAGGTTGGACAGACTGGTACTTAGATAGTAGGAGGCTGAAGGGTGATCATGCAGAGGTGTATAAGACCATGAGGGGAATAGATGGGGTAAATGCTTTTACTTAGAGTAGGGGACTCAAGAACCAGGGGACATGGGTGAGAGGGGAAAAATTTAATAGGAACCTGAGGGGCAACTTTTTCACACGGCAGGTGTTGAGTAGATGGAATGAGCTGCCAGAGAAGGCAGTAGAAGCAGGTACTAGGACAATATTTAAAGATATTTGGACAGATACATTGATAGGAAAGGTTTAGAGGGACATGGGGCAAATATGGCCAGGTAGGACTAGTGTAAATGGGGGACTATGGTTGGCCTGGGCAAGTTAGGATGAAGGGCCTGTTTCTGTGTAAGTCGCCAACATTCCTCATGGTGATGGATATTATTTTGTTGACACCTTAATCTCTGTCGGGCATCAACTAATGCTTAGTTTAGTTTATTATTGCCGTGTGTACCAACTACCAAGGTACAATGAGCAGCTTCTTTGTTGCAAGCTAATAAAGAAAGCCTAATCCAATTAACATACCCATGGAGTATCTATTCTCACACTGAGCACTCATCCAGTACTGTACAGTTAATTTCCAGATGCCCTACTAAGGGAAGTGACCTGGTTTGGAGACCAACGTTCCAACCTGCGACTGGGTTGCACTTCAGTTACTTAAGCATGCAAGTCTAATAACCTTGCATTGGATTTACTGTTCCTAAGATTCATGATGTGGAAGACAGACAATAAATCTTGGAGTAACTCAGCGGGACAGGCAATATCTCTGGAGAGAAGGAATGGGTGACGTTTCAGGTCGAGACCCTTCTTCAGACACTGTGGACTCAAATAGTATCTATGTGAGATGAACTGGCCAGGCTCACTCTGACATGGACGAGAGCCTTCTTTAAGTTCAAAACCGAGTTTCCTCTTGAAATGGGTGGTTGCAGATTATCGCTACCAACGTCTCAGGCAGCCTTTCTATTATGTGATTTGTCTCTAGTCTATAGGCTTTCTTTGTTACGCCAGCCCATGAATTTCACAACTTTGAACTATTCAAGTTGTCACTCGTTCGAGGAATGGGTAAACGATACACATCTTTTTTCCTTATCAGGCTGGAAAGTTCTTCAATAAAAAGAATATCAAAATTCAAGAGTCTGTTTATTCTTTGCTGTTCTTCGTTATGCCCCTGTCCTACTTACAAAACCTGAACGGAAACCTCTGGAGACTTTGCACCCCACCCAAGGTTTCTGTGCGGTTCCCGTAGGTTGCAGGTGGTTGCCGGAGGTTGCAGGTAGTGGAAACAGGTAGGGAGACTGACAAAAACCTCCGGGAACCGTACGGAAACCTTGGGTGGGGCGCAAAATCTCCAGAGGTTTCCGTACAGGTTTCCTAAGTGGGACCGGGGCATAAGGCTCCTTAACTGCCTGATTTTGTCAGAACATTCACCGTATCCAAAGAAAAACACCAACAAACGCATATAGGGCGGAATTAGGCATATACCGACTGATAATTAATATCCAGAAATGAGCACTACATTTTTGGAATCACAAATCTAGCCCCCCAGATACCCTCCAGTTTAAAGCCCTTCAAACATAAGAGGGGAGCCCAGAAAAGAGCTCCCTGTGTCAGTTGGTACTGAGACTAACTACCTCTATTCAGTTAAACCCCATCCAGTTAAACCCTGACCAGCCTCAGATCAATACTGATCCCCAATCACCAGTTAGAGTTAACCAAATTGTCAAACAATGTAAAGAAACATATTTGGAACATTGGGATAAAGAAACCAAAATCCAAAGCAGATTAGAATGTTACCGTTCCCTAAAACG